>NW_024081176.1:0-91394 GCF_003009895.1 Hyaena hyaena
CTGAAGTCTAGCCTCCAGGAGCAGCACAAAGAAGCAGTTTGTGTGATCAGCCCCCTCCAGGACCAGCTGGCGCGAGGGGACCTGGTGTGCAGGTATTTGGCAAGTACGGTCTTTCCAACGGAGGTTTTTCTCCCCCGTGCGGAGGTTTTTCTGTTTCGGACTCTCTCCTTTTCCCCTCTCACTCCCCGTAGAGGGTAGAGGGGGATCGCCTCCCACCCTGGAGTGTCTGATCCCGGCCTGATTTTATCTTCCCCGGTTCGCACTCACGTTAGAAGGCTCTCTCAGTGGATTCTGCGTCTTTTTTCTCCTAATCTCTCAGGTTTTGTAAGGTTTCCAATGTCTTCAGATCTTTTCTGTGTGATGTATGGGCGCGAGTGCAAGTACGGAGCTCCTTACTTCTCCGCCATCTTGCCCTCTCCCCCTGTGTTTTTATATTTAAAAAGAGTTTCTTGTTAACAGCAGAGAATTGGGTCTTTCACTATCTAGTCTGACTATTTCTGCCTTTTATCTGGAAGGTTCAGACCATTTACATTTAATAGAATTATTGATATGGTCAAGTTTAAATTATCAACTTGCTCTTTTTTGTTTCTACTTGTGACAGCTGTTCTTTGTTTCTTCTGTACTCTTCTCATGCATTTTGTGAATTAAGTATTTTTGAATTCCATTTTACCTCTGCTCTTGCCTTATTAGTTGTACTACTTTGGGATATCTTAGTGATTGATCTAGGGCTTCCAAAATATATTTTACATATCACAATTGCTTTTCCATTTAGGATAGCTAACCATACCTATTTGCCATGTCTAGGGAGTTTCCTAGGGTATAAGACTTTTAGTGCTTAAACCAGGAAAATCCTAGGCACTTAGGAAGAAGATGGATCACCCTTCTTTTTGTGAATAATAAAATATATTTAATATGTATTTAATATATAATAGGATTATAATATATTTATAATAATAATTATAATTTATAATATATTTAAATAAATATATAATATATATTTATATACAATAATGTAATAATACTAAAATAGTATGTTATAAACCCCATCATACATTACTACTTATGTTTCCTTTAAGCAGTCTTTTAAAATTATCTTTTAAAGGATTTTAAAACATAAGAAGGCATGTTATGTTTATTCCCATACTTACAGTTCTTCATATCATTCATTCCTTTGTGAGATCCAACTTTCCATTTGGTATCATTTTCTTTGATAACATGTTTTTGTTGAACTTTGTTTAGCATTACTTAGAGTTCAGGTCTGCAGGGGACAAATACTCTCCAACTTATTTTAAATTTAAATTTAAATTTTATTAAGACATTATTTTCTTAGGCAGTTTAAGTCAACAAAATTGAGAGGAAAGTGCAGAGATTTCCTAAAACTCTCTAGCCCCTATGCATGCATATCCTACCCCATTATCTATATCCCCCAACAAAGTGGTACATTGGTTATAACTGATGAACCTGCACTTACACATCATAATCACCCTAAATCCACATTTTACAGTAGAGTTTTCTCTTGTTGTGGGTTTGGACAATACCTGGAAACCACTTATTTTTTACTGTCTCCATAATTGTTCCTTTTCCAGAACGTCATATAATTGTAATCACACACTGTATAGTCTTTACAGATTGGCTTCTTTCACTTAACAACACTTAGAGTTACTTCATGTCTCCTTATGGCTTGATAGCTCATTTCTTTTTAGCACTAAATAATAATCCATTGTCTAGGTGTACTAATTTATTTATCCATTCACATGCTGAAGGACATCTTAGTTGCTTCCAAGTTTTGTCAGTTATGAATAAAGCTGCTGTAATCATCTGTGTACAAGTTTTTGTGTGAACATAACGTTTCAACTCCTTTGGAGAAATACGAAGGAGTGCAGTTGCTGTATTATATGATAAGAGGGTGTTTAGTTTTGTGAGAAACTGCTGAACTGTCTTTTAAAATGGCTGTACCATTTTGTATTCTCAGCAGCAAACAATGAGAGTTCTTTTTGCTCCACATCCTAGTCAGCATTTGGGGTTGTCACTGTTCTAGATTTGAGCCATTCTTATAGGTATTGGCATTGTTTTAATTTGGGTATTCCTAATGACATACCAAGTGGGCATCTTTTCACATGCTTATTTTCCATCAGAATAGCTTCTTTCGTAAGGTGTCTCTTAAGGTTTTGGCCCATCTTTTAATCATTTGTTTTCTTTGTCAAGTTTTAATTTCTCTCTGTTTTTATTTTATTTTGCCCCCTTCATCAAAGACATTTTCATATGTACAGAATTCTAAGTTGAAAGTGGTTTCATCAATTTAAAGATGCCATTCCATTTTCTTCCAGCTTTCATATCTCTTGCAAGAAGTCTTTAGTTTCATATCTTTGTACTCTATGTAATGTATCTTTTTTCTCTATTTCTAGGACTCTCCTTAGCAGTACTTTCCTCAATATAATTCTCCCTTGCTCTGTGTGTACATGCATGTATTTATTCTGCTTTGGACTTACATTGAGGTTTTTTTAGAATCTAGCTTTATAGTTATCAGCCATTTGGGGAAAGTTTTGGCCATTATTTCTTCAAATCTTTTTCTGCTCCCCCTGTAGGCCCTAATGACATGTATTTAAACCATGTTATCATGTGTGTAGATTACTGAGGCTCTGTTCTCTCTCTTTTTTTAGTCTTTTTTTTCACTCTTTGCTTTATTCTATCGGCATAACTCAGAAATTACTAAACATGTCATTTCATCTGCAGTGTCTAATTTGTTGTTAATCTCACCAAGTAAAATTTCCATTTCTGATTTGTATGTTTTAATTTTAGAAGTTTTAATTGTTTCTCTCTTATAATTTTCACTTCTCTACCTTTGTTGTCATAACATTGTATAATAGGTGTTTCAACATCCTCCTCTGCCAGTGCTCTCATCTCCATTAACTGATTTTCTGGGGTCTGTTTAGTTTCCTTTTCTGCATCCTTGGGTCAGAAATTGAACCCCCATAAAAATCTAGGGCAATTGTAGGGCTCATCTCTATTGGGTCCCTTTTCTTGGGGATCACAGTTCTCCACTGTCTGTTGCCCCATATCTGAAAAGCTACTTCATATGTTTTGTCAAACCTTCTAATAATTATGATGGCAATTTAAGTGTGGTCCTTGCTTCTCCATCATGGCAAGAAGCAGAATTGCAACCACTAAAATTTGGGGTTGTTACATGAATTATTATGACAATAATTGGATAACACACAAAAAATTTCTATGTGCCAGGCTTGTCACTAAGGGTATAAAAATGGACAAGAAGCAGTACCTGCCCTCAAGGAACTCAGGGAGTCAGACATATATGATAAGCCAGTGTGTTCAATACCATAGTAATAGTATGTTCCAGATATTTAAGAGCTCTCAACTTTACCTTTGGGAGCCACTGTAAACTTGTAGTATGAAAGTCAAAGCTGAATCCTAAAGGATTAATAAGGATGATTTTATTTATTTATTTATTTATTTATTTATTTATTTATTTATTTATAGTTTATTGTCAAGTTGGTTTATATATAACACCCAGTGCTCATCCCATCTAGTGCCCTCCTCCATGCCCATCAACACCCTTTCCCTCTCCCCAATCCCTCCCCCCAGCCCTCCGTTCTCAACACTCAAGAAGAGTCTTTCATGGTTTGTCTCCCTCCCTCTCCCCAACTATTTTCCCCCTTCTTCTCCTGCTTCATCCTCCGTTAACTTCCTCCTAATCCACCTATATGTGCAAACATATGGTATTTGTCCTTCTTTGTAGCAACATGGATAGAACAAGAGGGTGTTATGCTGAGCGAAATAAGGCAGGCAGAGAAGGACAAATAAGGATGATTTTAAATCACGTCTAATATAGGGAAAAGATGTTCCATGCAGAAGAGACAGCATGGGCAAAGGCATAAGGAAAAGAAATAGCAGGATGTGGTTAGGAGACTGTGAGAAGTTTGGCATTTCTAGAGCATAAGAGGGGAGTAGCCAGTGAGAGCCAGAGGCTAGAGAAGAAGGTAGAGATTAATCACTGAAGGCCTTGTCAGCCACATTAATGAGTTGGGCTTTATCCAAGGTTATGGGAAGACACTGGGGTGTTTCAGGAAAAGGACCAGTGTGTAAACAATATATACAGTGGGTTGGGGAATAAATTGCAAGACTAAGGCCAGGGGTATTTCAGCGGTCCAGGAAGGAGACACTGACTGGCTGAACTAGAGTTGTGAGCCCTGGAATGAGGAGAAAAATAAGATTTGATAAATAATAATACCTCCCACTAGAATTCCTGAATTCTAGGCCCTATTCTAAGTACTCTACATTAACACATGTATAACCCTAATAACAATCCTATAAAGCAGATGCTTCTGATATCCTAATTTAATGATAAGAAACTGAACACTACATAATTAAGTAACCTACGTTTCATAGCCAGTAAGCGGGGAAAATGAAGACACTCCCTTACAGCCTAGCTGCAGGACCTATATTTTTAATAACAGTATTGTACTGCTTCAGGATGACTGCTCACTATTATAATTACTTGCTTACTTGTCCAATTTCTCTTCCTGACTGGAAACTCTTAGAAAGTAAAGAGTACTTCTTGATCTTTGTAATATCCCCCAGGAGATACTGCAAAAACTGGATAGACAAGCAACTTGCTGTCCTGGAGGATCAACAAGTAGAGAAGTAAATTTTAAAAAAAAATTTCAAAGAGTGTTATGAATAAGATAAAGTAAAACAGGCTAGGGAGTTTCTTTGAAAAGTGTGCTGGAGAAGTCCTCTCTGAGGAGGCAACATTGAGCTGAGGTCACCCAGGTGTCTAAAATTGGAAGAGAAGGAAAGCCCGTGTTGAAGGAATAGCTAGGGAGGGAGAAGACAACGTGTTAATAGCATGGAGGGGTAGCATGCCAGACCCATTCCTAGAGTAAGTCTTGTGAGAAATTTGCATTTTTTTTTTAAATTTTTTTTTTTTAATTTATTTCTAGGAGAGAGAGAGAGACAGCGTGAACAGGGGAGGGTCAGAGAGAGAGGGAGTCACAGACCGAAACAGGCTCCAGGCTCTGAGCTGGCAGTCAGCACAGAGCNCAGGCTCCAGGCTCTGAGCTGGCAGTCAGCACAGAGCCCAACGCGGGGCTCGAACCCACGAACCGCGAGATCATGACCTAAGCGAAAGTTGGAGGCTTAACCAACTAAGCCACCCAGGTGCCCCGAGAAATTTGCATTTTACTTCAAGTGCAATAAATAGTCAGTGGAGAGTTTTAGTGAGGATGGGGGTGGGGAAGGACGATAAGATCTAATTTACATTTGAAAAGAAACTTTGAAAAATGGAAAGGAAGGAAGTGAAAATTAGAGAAGGGAAGATTAGTATTTGAGGTATGGAGTTGGATAATTCTATAAAAATACAATCTAAGATATGGCTCTCTTTGGGGATCACTGGAGTTTAGGAACAGAAGAAATTTGAAGTCAGGCTATAATCTGTTTAGAGGTTTAAATCTTTGAAAATGATAACTGTTGATGATGGAGAGATGTGCTATGTTGTCCAAAAAAAAGGGAAAAGTATCTAGATAGACACTTAGGAATGGGGAGAATTTTGCATAGGCCTATGATGTGGCTGTTAAGAAAGAAAAGGGGACACCTGGGTGGCTCAGTTAGTTGAGCGTCCGACTGTTGATTTCAGCTCAGGTCATGATCTCATGGACATGGGAGCAAATCTTGCATCAGACTCATGACCATGAAGCCTGCTTAAGATTCTCTCTCTCTCTCCCTTGCCACTCTCCCTGATCTCTCTCTCATGAAAGAAAAGGAAGGAAGGAAGGGAGGGAGGGAAGAGGAAGGAAGGAGAGGCTGATGGGTGAGGACTATGGGAAAGGAGTGGAGTAAATCAGTGAAGGGCTAGTGAAGGGGAGCATTTTTGCCATGCCAAAATATGCCTCTGGCATAAGGATTATTTTCAGCTAAAGGCAATCAAAACCCAGCAGTTTCAGGAAAACCTCCCCCTCAACTATCTAAATTTATATTGGAAAGAGAGCCTGTATCAGGAAGACAGCTATTACCAGAGATAACTTTTTACCTAAGAAACTTATCTGCATAACAAGACCAACTTTGTTTTCCAGACATCTCCTCTGCCTTCCTGTGAATGGCCTTCCTCCCCATTTGTATCCCCAGACTCGTAGCCCTTAGCTCAGGATGTTATATAAGCCTCAATTACCTGGTTGCCCTTTGGGTCTCATATTTTTATGGAGCTACCATATGTACGAACTTTGTTTTTCTCCCATTAATCTGTCTTCTATCAATTTAATTATTAGACCAGACAAAGAACCGAGAAGAGAAGAAGGGAAATGTTTTCACCACTACACTTGTAATGAATAGAATGATGGACTCTGATGAGCATCTGGAAAATAAAGTTTGGTTTCAGTCAAAGTCAGGAAATAGATTGTTTGTGGAAAATGGTGAGTACAGGAGAGCCGCTTACAGGAGAGCAGGTGTTCCACAGTCCATGATACAAGAGTATCACAGAGAGGGTGGACAAGCGAGATAAGAAATACTCTCTGCCTTCACCCACTCCAGGTCTGTCCCAGCTTTCATGTATAACTTCCTGAGTCCATTTGATCTGAAATGAGCCCATCTGGCAGTTTTGGACAAAGTAAATATTCCCAACCCATTTATAAAAATATAGCGGAGGCTCGGTGTAAGTGACCCGGGATGGAGAGGAGGTGCGGAAGACAGGGCATCTTAAATAGCTCAGAGTATGCACCGTGAATGTGGCGCAGACGGCAGATGGTGGAAAATGAGAGACAGAGATAAATACACAAGGAAACAAAGAAAGAATGAAATTATACAACAATGGTAAAATATACAAAAGAAAGAAAGAGAAGGAAAGAAGAAAAAAAGGAGGAAGGAGGGAAGGAAGGAAGGAAGGAAGGAAGGAAGGAAGGAAGGAAGGAAGGATAGAAGAAAAAGAGGCCAGGTGGAGAAACCAGCATAGGATGTTGGTTTTTTGATGTATTAAGATATCAAAATACAACTGGACTTCAGTGAAAGAATGAAATGTATTTCCTTGTCCATTAATTTGGTAATCTTATCAAAAAGCATACAGGTTTGTGAAAAGATAATAGATAATAGAGCAAAAAGAATTAGAGTAATTTTCTTTTATATATATATAAAATCTAACTTCTATACATATGAAAAGTAAATGTTTCCACTAGGGAATAAAACCCTCAGCAAACCCTGTTTAGCATCTATGGGCAGGTTTGTCATATGGTTACTAAAATGAGTTATATTCAATCTTCAGTCTGTATGTTCATTCTGTGTGTCCCCAGGCCCTGACCTTAGGGACTGCACACATCTGCTGGAAGTCACATATAATGTATTGAGAATCAGAATTAAAAATTATAGCTGCTTCATCTAACAAGGCAATAGGGAATCCCAGGTATTACAGCCCTGTAAGAGCACTTTTCCCAATAATGCTTCAATCACATTCCATGGGAACATATCGGGTGCTATTGTTTTAACAAGTGTGGGTTCATTGCTTCGCAAATGGTGGGCATACTGCAGGACTTCGGCCATGGTAGCATATTCCCTTAACCCATGTTGGGCAGTATTAACCCTGAGTCCCCGGCCAGACATCCATCAGTTGACCCTCCCAGGGCCATCATTATTCGCTAACATGCTTCTTTGCTCCAATCAAGCCACCCTGCCTACCATTCTCTGTATACGACTTGCTAATTTTAGTACACATTGCTCTGAATCATAGCATATCAGAGCTGAAAAGGCTCTTAGAGATTTAGGCCAGCCCTCCTCAATTTACACCTGAGGAAACACATTTCAATAGTCCTTCAAACCCCAGCTCAAAACTTATTTCCCACAGATTGCTTCCCCTGTGAAGTTACAGCCAGCTCTGGAAACCACTCCTTTTCTTTGTGCTTCTCTTGCTAATATGATTTCTGTTTCTCCAAGAAGGAAGCCTTGCATAGGTCAATATGCTTCTCCTGGCATCTGTTTCCTTTGTTACAATAGGAAAGGGTTTGGTGATCTCTCAAATCCCTTTTTCCTATATTTTGGTTCTACAGATTTATCTTTGAAGTCTCATATTCTTTATAATTGTTTTTGGTCATCTACGCTGGCAGTCATTGCTTCTCATGCTATCTTGTTGACTGAAACTAGTGGCTGCTGGTGCCTGTTCATCACTGTAACATTCCTTGGTGTCTGAGCTCAAATGCCATGTACTACAAAACTGTGCAAAGTCAAGAATCATTGCCAGTTTGCATGTGTTTCGGCTAATGCTGTACAGTGCAAAGCAAGGATTGCCTGTATTTTTCTACTCTTCAGCAGTTTGTGCCCTTCAGAATTCACTCTCTAGATTTTCTTTGAGGAACTAACCTTCCCTTAGTAGATAAACTATAATTAAAGACATTGAACTTCTCTGGCTAAGGATGATCACATGACCAGAACTAGGCCACTCAGACGTTCTCCCTGGAATTTCTAACTTGAGCCAACGCAACCCAGAGATTGAAAAGGGCTGAAATATATTCACCTGATGTGGTTGTTCTGCAGGAATTGTTCACTAGTTTTTATTTACCAGTTCCCATTAGAGCTGCTCTGGTCCCTACACCTTCCAACATCTGATTCTTTATTGGCTTGAACCAGAATATTTATTACCTCCTACAAACTCCAGAAATCAATAGTATCCAGTCGTTGCCCCTCCGATTTCTGACCACCTACTTGTTTCCTGCCCTTGTACAATCATACTCTCATCTCATTTAAGGTGCACCTTTGAAAATTACTTATTGCTGAATATAAAGCATTTTTTTTGTAATTGCTTAACCTTCTGGATATTTCCCTGCATCGTGTGACTGTATGGAAATTGCCTTTTGCTTTTTTTTCTCTGATATGCCATGGTGTGCCAATTTGGCCCCCACTTCTCGAACAACTGTCCCATTCCTCTTTTAAGCCCTCCTTCTTTTTATGTCATAAATATTGACATATATAGGTTGTATCCCTAGCTCTCTCTGCACTACTCCGGCCTATGTTTCTCAACCGGGATCTTTCCTCCCCCAACCCCAGAGCATAGGGCAGTCTGCTGTGTAAAGGCAAAAGTTACATAGGGCATATCTCTTCATAGACTACTTGACACTTGGAGGAGAAAACATTTTTATATTCATTCAATATTAAAATGGATTTTTAAGAAAAGAATTTTCTTTGTTATGTGTGTTACTTGAGAGATAGTTGTCCACTCTTTAATATACAACCATTTTCACTCAGGCACAAGTAAAGCAGGCTGGCACCCCTCTCTGTCGCAGGATGTGATCTGTCCAGGATGATCACATTTACTCTTATGATAATTTAACAAAGTGATTAAGAGTATGGGTTTTGAAATTAGATGGATATAGCTCCACACTCCATCCCCTTCTTGATATGTGACCTTGAGCAAATTATTTAACTTCTTTCAGACTAAGTCTTCTCATCTATGAAATGGGACAAGAATGTCTACTTTATAAACTGGTGTCAGAATCAAATAAGATAATGCCTATAAGATGAAATGTGTCCAATGAAAGCTAAGTGCCGCAGAAAATTGCTGCTCATATAAATAGCAGTCAGCTATTTATATATCTGTAGCCCAAGGCATCAAGTTCTAGTTCATAACTTAAAATGATTATTCAGTTGTCTTGCTTAAATTCCATTTATCTAAACTGAGCTTTTCTCTCTCTTTCTCTCTCTCTCTCTCTCTCTCTCTCTCACGTCTCTATTTTACTAATGGCACCACCATTCTGTACAGGCACAAACCTCTGACACATTCATCCAAATTACCACAATATGTCCAATCTTTTGACTAAACTTCAGAATCTTGCCTCTACAGTGTCTCATTTAAGTCCCTTTTATTATTTGTTTATTTGTTTACAATCAATGAACTTACCTGACACATCATTATCACCTAAAGTCCACAGCTTACATAAGAGCTCACCCTTGGTGGCATACATTCTGTGAATTTTGATAAAACGTGTAGTGACATACATTCATCATAGTAGCATACAAAATAGTTTCACTGTCCTATCTACCCATACCTTCCTCCCCACTGACACCAAATGAGCTGTCTTTGAAGTCTTTTGCTCATTTTTTATTGGGTTGTTTCCATATTGTTGAATTTTAAGAACTCTTTGTACAGTTTGGCTAACAATCCCCTATCAACTATGCCTTTTGCAAATATTTTCTCCCAGTCACTGAAGAAATAATTTCTCCTCAGTATTTCCAATATCTAACTAAAGATTTGTCTTCATCTCTTTTCTTCCATTGGTTCAAGTTCTTCCTGCCAGAATTTATAGGATGAGATCAGTCTATCTAGGGACGACGTAGGACCACAATCTCCGAAGCTTCAAATATCAGCTCTATAACTTACTAGCTGTGTAATTTTTAACAATTAACTTAACCACTGATAATCATGAAAATTCCTCATGGAGTTGTTAAAAAAATTAAATGAGTTAATACTTGTAAAGAAGCTTAGAACACCTCTTGGCACATACAAGCTTTAAATATGCATTAGCTATCATGATTAGCCATTTTCTCATGTGATGACTCAGATATTTGGAAATAATTCTGATATCTCTCTTTGCCTGTTTTTCATTTTTTCTCCAAGTTTATCACATCTAGTTTCTTCGTTATACATAAACATTTATTTTGGAGTCGGAAAGAGTTGAGTTTGAGTACCAGCTTTGCTACTTCCTGCGTGTATAAATTTGGGCACATTACTTAACCCAGCTTTTTTGTCATAAGTGAAAAGAAAGAGAAATATTGTGCCATGCTGAATAGTAACCCCAAGGATATTCATTCAAGTCCTCATTCCTGGAAACTGAACATTACTTCCTATGGAAAAAAATGCAGTTAAATTAAGATGAAGATGAAGAGATTATTCTGAGTTATCTAGGCAGACCCTAACTGTAATCACAAGTGTTCTTAGAAGAGGGAGGTGAAGGGAGAGACTTGGCTACAGAAGCAGAGAAAGCAATGATGATGTAGCAGAGGATGAACATATACAACTACAAACCAAAGATTGCTGATGTCCACCAAACGCTGGAAGAGGTAAGGAACAAATCACCCGCTAGCGCCTCTAAAAGGAAAGAGCCCTATGACTGATACCTTGTTTGAGCTCCATAGACTCATTTCTGATTTCTGGCCTCTAGACCCAAAAGGGAATCCATTTTTGTTTGTTGAGGAGGAGGGTCCAGCTACCGATCCCAGGTGAGGATTCATCTTTGTGGATGTTGGCAGAGAGAATAACACTGCCAACCAGTAGAAGTTGGAGCCCACAGGTATTGGCCACCGCATCCCCAGTGAGTTCAGGATCACCAAGGAGAACTCAGCTCACAAGGTGCGGTTGGAAGAACAGTGAATCACAGGATGGAGGAAAGGCAAGATAAAGGTCTGCATTGTGTGCTTGTCTCCTACGGTCAGCAGGACCTTCCTGATAGCCCACTTAGGGTGGTGGACTGCACAGACCCCAGTCGTGCTGCAGGTGAAAGCTGTTCCCTCCCTCTCAAAAGGCAGATACACTAGTGCACTGGCCAGGTTCATGTGATACACACTGAAGCAGTATGAGGAAGTTGACTGTGTACCCAGAATAGGGAAAGACTTCTAATGAGGAAAGAGAATCTGAACTATTGCTTGACACTAGCCTCCATATAAGGAAATGTTCCAGACCCATGGCACTGATTAGGCAATTCCAGGGCCTAGCAATATGTAGCACTATGGCTACCTCCCTAACACTGTTGCTTTAAGCCACTAACCTCATCATGGTTTTACCGATACAACAGGAAATTAATACCATTATATTAATCAAATTCAGTTTTTAAGAAGGTCAAACGAGAACTATAAAGTGCTCATCACAGTGCCTTGCATAGTGCCTTATACGAAATAAGTGTACTGTGTCCAGATGCTTAAAAAATGACTCAGACCACAGAGAGACAAATGGATTGGAAAGATTAACCATGCATAGAAAGCAAATTACATGTTTACTGCATACCCCACATAAGAAATGAAGGTGATTGTAGACTAGAGAGAAATAGAAGGATTTTAGGTATTTTTGGAGGGTAGAGAGAATTTGGCCATGCATTACAGGGAGAAGAGTAGAGGTAAAGAAGACTGAAGAGTCAAGATGGACTTCCAGCCTGCTGGCCTGAGCAGTCTTACCATCTATTCTTCCCTTGTCCCTCTGGGGACCTAAAGCTCACCCTTCCTAATGGTGAAGTGGTTAGGCGGTGGGAATAGAACCAAATAATTGGCCTACTTTTCCACTGGTCTACCATTAACTTGCCCCAGACACCATCACA
Source organism: Hyaena hyaena (assembly GCF_003009895.1). Taxonomy (NCBI): domain Eukaryota; kingdom Metazoa; phylum Chordata; class Mammalia; order Carnivora; family Hyaenidae; genus Hyaena; species Hyaena hyaena. The sequence goes on from NW_024081176.1 coordinate 12,294, forward strand.
ACCTGGAAATGACCAGAGCCATGTTTTACATCAGAATTTTTTGTTTTAAATCAGCATTTTTTTCCATAACATAAATACTTATGGCACTTGCAACTTTGTTCTCTGACTTCAGAATGACCTAAAGTCTGCCGCCACAGCGACAGTAATCCCAGGACCTTCCAAAGTACTGTGCTCTATAGAATTATTCCCTTAAAGGGAATAGCCAGAAATCAAGGACCTGATTCGGGAAGCAAGGTAAAGCTTTCAGAAACATTTGGCAACAGTATGGCTGTACTGCCTTGCCCCTGGATAATTTAATCAAGTGACAAATGTGTCCAGTGGGTCTCCATTTAGAATGTGGGGTAGCCAGGAAAAAATGAAATGGAAAGAAAAAAGCCATACAGCAATTGTGTTTGTCTGGGTCCACAGTTTGTGTGATTGATACTGGATGTAGAATTCTTTCTCTTTCGACACAATCAATTACGCTGACAAATTTTTTTTAATCTCAGATCTGTGCATACCTGCGAATTGCAGTGTTTTCAGAAGACTCATTATAATCATCACTGAATATTTATTGAGAACCCACTGGGCACAGAGAACCGTACTAGGCATGTGATCAAGAGAGAGCCTATTTCCAGCCAAGTCCTTTTGTTTCCATCCTGTTCTGGGAGTAATAACATACCTAAGGAAAGTGAAATTCTACACATAATCAAACTTATTATCTGATTTGATCATTATTTTGATTGCTACTTATGATTTATAATAGAGGTCATTATTTTATTACATACTTTCTGTATATAATTAAGTTACTTAAAATGAAGACTTTCATTCAGCTCAAGTTAGTAAGAATAATGTATTTCTGATTTTCTCATCATCAGCTCAAGAGACACTGAGCCACAAAAAAAGGTATTATACTATTGAACAATTTTTTTTCAAAAATTTAGAATGCATTGTATATATAAATGGGAAGATTGATGGCATTTACTCTGAGATAAATTTCATTGTTTCAAAAAATTATCACAAGTCTGTCAAGGAAACTAAGTACCTCACGTTCTATGTGGGGCTTGAATTCTCTGATCGTATTACAAGTTCCAAGTTTTAACAGGTGAAAAAGATCACATTGTTATAGTTGCACATATATTTTGTAAAAGACAAAAGGGCCGAATTGATAAAGGAAAAAAGAAAAATCAGTGCCTTTCAAAACAGAATTTCATGCTTTTCATTGTTAGTGAGTTGGTTTATGTGTCAGGTAAACTTTGATCTTAAAATACCTTTCACGGGCATGATTTCCTCTAGAGACTATTTTCTGTCTTGATATCCTCATAAGCGAAACAAGAATAAATATTTTGTTCCATAAAATATTCCTCCCATGACTATTCGTATCTCTCAAACTTGTCTTTGTGTGAAGGAAGTTGTAGCCAATTTTTTTTGGAGATGTTTTTAGCTTTTCAGAAAGCTTCTCTCTGAAATGGAAATCATTTTCTAAACACCCTAAACCTTGAAGAGAAGGGGAGGAATATTCCCGTATCACCTCACCTTGATTTAATACCCACTGTCCAGAGCAAATTTTGTCTTGGTTTCTATCCCTGTATTTCCTGGCTCTCTCCCCTCATCTTTCCCTTCCTCTCTCCCTGCACCTTCCTTCTCCTCTGCTACCCTTAGCAGGATGCCTGTATCAGGGCAGAAAATGAGAGAATGTCAGCAGTTCCGCACAGTGCCTTTCAGCTCTGCATTGGCAGGTGGGGGTGCCTCACCTCCTGCCTGAGCAATTTAGCACTAAGCCATTTAGGTACATTCCGGGCGCCCCCTCAGACAATGTCTTCCTTATTGTGCCAGAATCTTCTTGGAAACCCAAGCCAGATGAGTTAGTCAAAAGCATATTCTCTGTGATCACAAAAAGTAATCTGGACTGTGTTTGGGCTATATTTAAACTGAATTTAAAATGATAAGGTCTGCGTGTGTTTCCCTCTCTGATAGAAGAGAGGTAATTTATTTTCCCACTGGCTCCTATTTCTGTTAGCAGGATTTTTGAATTAGTTGTGTCCTAATTAATTCATTCATCAATGTAAATTTGGATATTTTTGCATTCTTAGCTCTTCCTTAACTTTTTTTGCAGTGTTTATAAAGACATCACAACTGCCAAAGGCAATCAGGTTTGTTAGGGACCCCTGATTCATCCACCCCAGGGGTCCTGTTCATCTTCTCATTGCTCAGAACTCCATTGCAAAAGTGGAGGCCTGGCACCCGTCTAGGACCAAACCTTCTCATTTTGTCAAAGAGCTCGTTTCCTCTAGTCAGCCCAAAAGAGAGTCAATAAACTGCAGCACTTTTGTGAAGGGTTTATTATCAAGAACAGGTCCACTGCACATGAAAAGCTCATGATTCCTTATTAAAGTTTTTTATATACTAACCCCGATGGTGATTTCCACCCATTTTATTGTGGTATTTAAGTGCCGTGTGACTTTCCACATAGCAAGTACCAAACTTGTGAATTTAGGACTTAGTAATAACCTGAGAATATGAATAGGCAGTGGTGGCTGAAATTTTGCTTTCCCTTCACCCTCTTCCCATCCCCTGCCACCCACCATCCACTCCACCTCTGTGGGAATAATGAACTAGATTTTGTTTCAAAAGTCAGAGTGCCAGGCCTAAAGAATTACCTCTCCTCATACAAACATATACAGGTAAGTTATTACTGGTCTTGATTTACTCACCCAACTTCAGCATTCCCCTTCCACCAAAAGATCCCAGAGTATTTCTACTCCTCTGATTGGAAGAGAGATAGAGAGTATTTCCCTTTTATGAAGTTTAAGTTCCTTCAATTAGAGAAATGCATATTTTATTTCTACCACGATGACTGTGTCCAAAGGAACTATTCTACAGACAGTATCTGACTTGTCAGTAGTTCTAATATGTGCTCACACTTTATTTCTAAGTTATAGGTTTAGAATTCCCTGTAGAAATGTCATGACAACTGGTGATTTGTTCTCTACCTTCCCACCCCTCAACACACACAACTACTGTGCTCTGGAATATATTCACTCTGGACTATAGTACTCGTGGTACAATTCACCTATGTCTAAATACCATATATCACACAGAGTCCATGAGAAAATCATATGTATATCTGGAACATGTTTCCCCTTCCTTTTCATGTTACAGCATGACAAGAAAAGGTAAGAAGGTAAGTACTTTGGGAGTACTACTTACCATGACATTTATTAGCTCCTTAAATAATTCTTTCAATCAACTCCCCACCTACTCAAACTGAAGAATTGAGGACAGAAACTTTATGGGGACAGAGGCACCAGGCTCAGTCTACACGTAAACCTGTTGGATTGATAGCATCAAGATTAAAGATAGAGTATAGCTGTTGTAGCCGGAAAAAGCAGACTATAGATCTTGGCTCCATTACTTATTGATTTTTCCCTTTTTAAATCTCAAATGTTTATAGTTAAAATGAGAATAATAGTATAATCTATTGCACTAGGCTTCTTGGAAATTATTTGAGATGATGCATGAAAAGTACTTTGCACGCCTAACCCAGAGAATGCTAGTTGTGGTTGCAGAAAGTACGTTTTGTTGACTACCCTATTACGATTTCTCCTTCTCTGGAAAATCAGAACTGGGCCTCAACAGCAATGCCAATAATAGTTAACTCTGTCCACTTAATCATAGCTAGTTGTAATGGGCAGTGACTTAAGAGAGTAAGATTTGCTCTCCAAGACTTTTGGATTCAAGAGCCTTAAGAATGGGTGTTGGAAGTGATTTCACTTTAGTGGCAGCAATCAAGAGTCAGGGGTCAAAAATCTTTGCAGTTCACGTTCCCAAAGTTCAGGTTCCCTACATCCTACAGTTTTGAAAGCAGATCATTGATCTCTTCCTTGGATTTTATGAGATATGCTATGTCTTTCCAATAGATCCTCATAACCATCTGTTTTTTAAGTTAAACTAGCTTCATCTGATTTCTGAAGTTAACAAAATTTCTTTATAACTGTAATTAGTAGTAGGTATTGTAGTGGTAAAAGCGACACCATTACCAGGAGTAATAGGGATAGTGTAATGCAAACTCTTTGGCTTCTTACTCAGTGTGTTACACAGTGGGGCTCCAGCTCTTATGTGTATTATTTACGTCCTTAGTGATAGGTTCAGATTTTACCCTTGAATATGTAACTTCATGGAACCTATATGCTCTTACAGAGAGAGGTCATTCATTAAATGTATGTTGAACAAATGGAGGACACAAAGCTTTGTGAAGGACACAAAGCTAGATTAGATATGTAAGAATCTAGAGTATATAGTGAAAAGTAAGGTTTTCGGAAAGTACTTTAAGCAGGCACTTTAATGAGCAGTGGTCAAAACATGTGCATCTCATGGTGCCATTGAGCTACAGACTGAACCAAGACTAATGAATAAATCATTTTCTTTCTTTAAGCAATATACTAATCATTAGGCAAGGTAAATTTTTAAATTTATCCTTTAAAACTATCCCTAAAAGTAGATGAGTCATCAATGTAAACAGAATCTTCATAAAAGCAAATCTTTCTCTGTTTGCTATAACACAGCTACTCCCTTCAGCCTCCATAACCCGGGCCGTTATAAGGGTTGTATCTCACAGTCACTTCTGATGGTAATCTTTTGTTTGAGAATTTGAAGTAAAGGCTGTTGAGCACAGCTTTTGCAAGCTTTTGAGTTGAGTTGGTTTTTAGCATTTATAGACTTAGCCAGGAGGTACTGGTTACTGGACCAAGGTTCTGACTTTGGATGCTAGTTACTTGAAAAGCCAAAATATTATAATAATGAGAAGTTGGAAAAACACCTGTAGAAACAACCTTTCTAAAAATTCTTCTTGTCAAAGAAATCAGAAGCTCTGTGAGGGTGTTTGGGTAAAAATACCCAGCAGGCTACTGTCCTCCTAGACTTTCTCCATTGAACTATCTGGCAGAAATTTAACATGGCCTTGTCCCTGTTCTATTGTTTGAAAAGGGCAGAGATTCTTTTATGGGGAAATGGGAAGAGAATAGAAATGTATTTTAATTTACTTTTATGATAAATATCATTAAATCAAAATTTAAAGCTATATATTTTTATTTTCAGTTTGATGCTCATAATGCAAGAAGGAGTCATTTAATAAGAGATTGAAATAAGCATTTGCTAACAATGAAGTCATTATTTTAATGAAACCTGATCAACTTTCCTGAATAATTTGGGATTTTTTTAAACAACATATTTCAAGGCAGAAAGGAAAAAAAAAAAAGGAAAAGACCATACGTTTGGCAGAAATGAAAAATGGTTACTATGGCAGCTTGATTTGGACACGGAAAACCTGTTTCAAGCTATTCATAAACCCAACTCTTGCAAACTATTTATTATGTACAATAAATTATATGAAACATGTAATGAAAAAATGAGAGTGACTTGTTTTAGAACTCGGAGAGTTAATGAAAACTATTTGAGAGGGAAGGACTGGCTAAGATGTGGATCCTGGTGTGCCCTGCTGAACTAGCTTAATGAATTTTTATCCATACCAAGAGGACCCCCCACTCTTCACCAGTTGACACAAATGTCACGTTCGTTAAGGAAGAAAAAAAAATGTGGAATGTGCCCTAACCACATAAAGTGCACCATTTTCACAATCCAAACGCAATTCATTTAGCCTCTATTCTCCATGCCTGAGTGGACGTTTCTCGTTACATACCCAAGACGAAACTTGGAGATAGCGATGGGGGGAGAGATGTGTTGCCAACTCTCATATTCTGAGCTGCTTATTCTCTACAAAGGTTTTAAACAGACACTGTGATAGTATTTCCAAGTGGAACATATCTGGTTCTCTAAGTCCAGAGGAGCTGGCAATTCTGGGTCAAATATATATATTGCTGCCTACTATTCATGACACAAGATAAGGACTTGGTTTCTGATGTGAAAGACGTAGGATCTAATTGTCAAAAACATTTACATTCTTTTTCATTTTTTAAATTAATTTATTTATTTTGAGAAAGAGTGCATGAGACAGGGATAGAGAGAGAGAGGGAGAGAGAGAATCCCAAGCAGGCTCCACACTGTCAGCGCAGAGCCTGATGTGGAGCTCAGATTCACAAACAGTGAGATCATGCCCTGAGAGGCTTAACTGACTGAACCTCCCAGATGCCCCAGCATTCTTTTTTTTTTTTAAGGTTTATTTATTTATTTATTTTGAGAAAGAGAGCACGAGATGGGGAGGGGCTGAAACAGATGGATAGAGAGAGATTCCCAAGCAAGCTCCATGCTCCACACCCAGCCCAAGGCGGGGCCCGATCTCATGACTGTGAGATCATGAGCTGAGCCCAAATCAAGATCCCAACACTTAACCAACTGAGCCATCCAGGAGCTGTCCCTCCAAATTTATATTCTTAAAATATGAATCATTAGAAGCAACATGCAATCAAGTGTTTATTGGTTTCATACAGATAATAAATGCTGTAGAAATATCACAATGGGAGAAATGGATTTGGGTGGGGATGAAGATAGGTGATACATTGCTATATTTATCTCAAAATCTGAAAGACTGCGCTTTATAGAATGGAAGCAATTTGGAAAAGAAGTGAGGAATAGGGAGACAGAAAGGTTTTAAAGTGAAGGCCTGGTGTGCAGAACAGTACTTGCTAATGAAAGCAGTATTTAGTGTTAACGTGTTATCTTATAAAAAGGCAGTAAATAATCCAACCTGTATGCAAAAAAACTATTCAAGAAGTGTGGGCAGTAAGAAAATGAAAGTAAATCCTATACACTTCCTGAATTTGTAAAGTAGTCAAAATAAACTCTCTCCTTATAAGCAAGATTAAACAGAGTTATAATATACCCCTGAAGCCAGACTGCCGAGTAATTCTGAGCTTCACATTTACAAATATGTCACTCCTAATGGCTCAGTTTCTTCATGTATGAGTATGGATAATGCCATATCTAAGGAATAGAATTATCACAGGGACTAAATACGTTAATATTTGTAAAGCACTTAGAATAATACCTGCCACAGAGTAAGCAATTTATTAGTGGTTATTAAATTTAAATTTTAAATGTTAAAAATTATTTGCCTGATTTTTAATGCTCTAAAATATCTCTCATCAAGTAAATTTAAGAATTAACTTTCTTATTAGTATCCTTATATTAATTTACTTTTTAAATAGCTGTATTGACATAAAACTGACACATAACTGACAATAAAGTGCATGTATTTAAAGTGTAAAATGTGGGGCGCCTGGGTGGCTTAGTCGGTTAAGCGTCCGACTTTCGCTTGGGTCATGATCTCGCGGTTCGTGGGTTCGAGCCCCGTGTCGGGCTCTGTGCTGACTGCCGGCTCAGAGCCTGGAGCCTGTTTCAGCCTGTGACTCCCTCTCTCTCTGACCCTCCCCTGCTCACGCTGTCTCTCTCTCCTAGAAATAAATAAAACATTAAAAAAAAAAAAAGTGTAAAATGTGACCAGTTTTCATACACACAGACACACGTACACACACGTATACACAACTCCAAGATGATCTCCACAGTCAAAATCATGAACGTATATAACACCCTCAAAAATTTCCTCCTGCCCCAGTCCCTTACATCCGTTTCTCTTTTCTACCCCTCTGTCCTCTGGCAAACCTTAAAAGCTTTCCTCATGGTACATCACTTTGCGTTTTCTACAATTTTACGTAAATGGAATCATATGATTTCTACTCTTTTGGTTAGGGCAGTGGTCTGGATTCTTCGATACAGCATAATTTTGTTGATATTAGTCCATGTTTTCTGCATGTAGTACTAGCTTATTCATTTTTACTGCTGAGTAATACTTTTCAGCAAGAGAACTTGTATGGATATACACAATTGGGATATTCATTCCCGTCTTGCTGGACATTTGGGTTGTTTCCAGTTTTTATCTGGAAATAAGTGTGAATAAACCTGCTATGGACATTTATATATGTTTTATATGGACGGCCACATGTGCTTTCTCTTGCCTTGGGTAAATGCATGGAGATAGAATGGCCGGTTCATATATATGCTATGTTGCACTTTCTAAGAAACCACCAAACTCTTCTCCAGTGAACAGTAGGTTTTACCTTCCTACCAGCAGTGCTCTGTTTTCTCACATGCTCCTCAACACTGGGTAGATCAATGTTTTAATTTTAGACATTCTGAAAGGTGTTTAGAGTTATATTATCTTAATTCCAAGTTTCTATACCCCAGTGATTAATAATGTTGAACAGTTTCATGTTCTTATTTGACAAACATATAATTTCTTTGGTGAAATATCTATCTTAGTCTGTTGCTCATATTTTATTGTATTGTTTGTTTCTTTGTTATTGAGTTCCATTTTGTCAGTCTGCATCTAATTTTTTATTCTCTTTCTTTCACCTATGACAAATTTTTAATTTTGATTAAATTTGATTTATCATTTTTATGGATTATTTAATATATCTAAGAAATTTTTACACAACCTAGGAGCAGAAAGATTTTCTCTTATATTTTAGAACTTTTGTAGTTTGGGATTTTATGAAGTCTGTTGCCCATTTTTGGTTAGGTTCCACAATATGAAGTACAGATTGAAGTTTATTTTTTGACACATAGATGCCAATTATTTCTATTCTGTTTTTTAAAAAGACTATCTTTTCACCACTGAATTACTTTGTACCTTTGTCAAAAATCAATTGACCATATAAGGGTGGGTCTATTTCTGAATTCTATTCTGTTTCATTGATATGTTTGTCTATATTTTGATTTTTATATCTTTATAAAAAATTCTTGATAACGTGTAAGTCCTCCAACTTTATTCTTCTTCAAAATTGTTCTACCTTTTCTAGGTTCATTTAACTTCCACATGAACTTTAGAATCAACTTGCTAATGTCAACATTATAAAATCATTTTACAGTTCTGATTAGGATTCTATTATAACTCTAGGTCAACTTGAGGGACAATGGATAGCTTAATAATACTGAGTATTCTGAATTAACATTCTCCATTTATTTGTGTAGTCTTGTATGAAAATTCAAGTTTTCAGTTTGTAGGTTATATATATGTATAAATATTTCATATTTTTCTGTTTTTACAAATGATACTGATTTTTTAATTTCAATTTCAGTTGTGTGTTAGAATATAAAAATATACTGATTTTGCATACTGATCTTCTATCCTGCAACTTTGCTAAATTAACTCATGCTTCCATAAAATTTAATGATAGACACTTGTGATTATATGTAAATAAAGACAGCTTTACTGTTTTGTATTCAATCTAGATTCTTCTTTTTTCTGATCTCATTTTGCCATCTAGAGCCTCCAGTACAATTTTGAATAGAAGTAAGGGTAATGTAAATTATTTCCTTGTTCCTCATCTTATGAGGAAAGCATTCAGTCTCTACCATTATCAATGATTATAATGATATAGGTTTTTCATAGATGCCATTTAACAATTTAAGTAAGTTACCATATATTCCTAGTTTGCAGATATACTTTTTAAGTTTATTTTTTATGTATTTTGTGGGAGAGAAATAAAGAGCACGTGGTGGAGGGGCAAAGAGAGAGGGAGAGAGAATCCCAAGAAGGCTCTGCACTGTCAGCACGGACTCCAAAGTGGGGGCTCAAACTCAGAAACCGTGAAATCATGACCTGAGCCAAAGTCAAGCATCAGATACTTAACCAACTGAGCCACCCAGGGACCCCTGCAGATATTTTTTATTAGAAATGGATGTTGGATTTTGTTTAATGCTTTCTTTCCTCTACTGACATGATGATATGATTGTGTTTGTTTGTTTTTAGTCTGCTAAGATGGGGAATTACATTTGATTGATTTTCAGATGTTAAACCTATCTTGTATCCTTGGCATAAACCTCACTTGGTTATGATATTTGCTTTTTATATATTGTTGGATTGAAAAGATAAAATTTTTAAAGAAGTTTTGAATCTATGTTCATGAAGGTATTGGTCTATAGTTGATTTTTTATTTTCTATTTTGGGGAGTGTACAAGCAGGGGAGGGGCAAAGAGAGGGGACAAAGGGTCCAAAGTGGGCTCTGCACTGACAGGCCTCCAGCAGCGAACCCATGAGCCCTGAAACCATGACCTGAGCTGAAGTGGTATGTTCAACCAACTCTACTCAGGTACTCTTGTTTACTTATTTTCTTTTGTTTCCCTGGTATCTGCTGTTAGTATTGGAGTAATTCTGGCTTCACAAAATGAGCTAAGTATTCTTTTTTTTCTTCAGTTTTATGAAAGTTTGTGTTGAATCGGTGTTATTTCTTCCCTAAAAGTGCCAGTTAAGCCTTCTGGGCTTGTAGTTTTCTTTGTGGGAAGGTTTTTAAGTATATAACAATTTATTTACTATATATAGGACCATTGGGGGTTATCTATTCCTTTTGGAGTGAACTTTTCAATAGTTTGTGATTTCTTGGAAAAGATTTATCTATTCCATCTAAATGTCAGATTTATTGATACTAAGCTGTCATATTCTCTCATGATCCTTTTAGTATCTGTGGTATCTGTAATGATGTCACCTCTCTCATTCATGATAATACTAATTTGTATCTCCTCCCTTTACTTTTTTCTCTGATCATCTAAAGATCTATCAATTTTAATGATCTGCTGAAACAACTAGCTTTTCGGTTCATGGGTTTTCTCTATTTAAAATTTTTTAAAATTATTTTTAGAGAGAGAGAGACAGAGCATGAGCATGAGCAAGGTAGAGGAGCAGAGGGAAAGAGGGAGGGAATCTTAAAGCAAGCTCCACACAGCACAGAGCTCCACACAGGGATCAATCTCATGACACTGGGATCATGACCTGAGCCAAAATCAAAAGTTGGACATAACCATCTCAGCTATGCAATCACCCCGATTTTCTCTATTAAAAAAGAAAAAAAAACTTTTATTGATTTCTGCTCTGATTTGTAAGTTATTTTATTCTGCTTACTTTGATTTAAGTAGTCTTTCTTAAAAATTTTATTAAGCTGAAGCCTACTAATTTAGAGATGTATTTATTTCTAACCTAGGTGCTTAGTGATATTTTTCCCTTGAAATGTGACTTTCCCTGCATCCCACAAATTTGGACATGTTTTGTTTTCATATTCATTGATTTTAAAAGGTTTTCTAATTTCCATTTTTATTTCTTACTTGACCCATCGGTTATTTTGAATTCTGTTAATTGGTTTCAGATATCTTTCTGCTTTTGACTTCTACTTACATTACATTGCAATTACATTGTAGTTAGAAAATATTCTTTGTAGTTAGAAAATATGCCTTGAGTTTTTCAAGCTTATTGAGACTTGTTTCATTGCCTAAAATATGACTTATCTTGGTAGATGTCTTATGTAGACTAGGAAAAAAAATATTCTTCTCTTTTGGGAGATGGTGTTTGTTAATATCAACTAGATCTAGATGGTCAATGCATTCTCCTTATTTGTTTATTAATTATTGAAGGAAGGGTGTTAAAATCTCAGTTTGTGGTTATGTATTTCTCTGTTTATCGTTGGAGTTCTTTTTTTTTATATAATTTATTGTCAAGATAGCTAACATACAATGTATACAATGTGCTTTTGGCTTCGGGAGTAGATTCCCATGATTCATCGCTTTCATACAACACCCAGTGCTCATCCCAACAAGTGTCCTCCTCAGTGCCCATCATCCATTTTCCCCTCTCTCCCACTCCCCATTAACCCTCAGTTTGTTCTCTACATTTAATAGTCTCTTATGGTTTGCCTTCCTCTCTGTTTAAAACTAATATTTCCTCTTCCCTTACCCTCATGGTCTTCTGTTAAGCTTCTTAAATTCCACATATGAGTGAAAATATATCTGTATTTCTCTGACTGACTTATTTCACTTAGCATCATACCCTCCAGTTCCATCCATGTCATTTCAAATGGAAATATTTCATTCTTTCTCATTGCCAAGTAGTATTCCATTGTATATAGAAATTAAATCTCCTTTGTCCATTCATCAATTGATGGACATTTGATTTGGGCTCTTTTCATAATTTGACTATTGTTGAAAGTGCTGCTAAAAACATTGGGGTATATATGTCCCTATGAATCAGTACTACTCTATCCTTTGGATAAATCCCTAGTAGTGCTATTGTGGGTCATAAGATAATTCTATTTTAAAATTTTTGAGGAACCTCCATACTGTTTTCCAGAGTGGCTGCATCAGTTTGCATTCCCTCCAACACTGTAAGAGGGTTCCCATTTCTCCACATTCTTGCCAACATCTGTTGTTTCCTGTGTTGTTAATTTTAGCCATTCTGACTCGTGTGTTGTGGTATCTCAGTGTGGTTTTGATCTGTATTTCCCTGGTGATGAGTGATGTTGAGCATCTTTTCATGTGTCTGTTAGGTATCTAGATGTCTTCTTTGGGAAAGTGTGTATTCATATCTTCTTCCCATTTCTTCATTGGATTATTTATTTTTCAGGTGTTGGGTTTTGTAAGTTCTTTATAGATTTTGGATACTAACCCTTTATCCAATATGTCATTTGCAAATAGCTTCTCCCATTCCATCAGTTGCCTTTTAGTTTTGCTGATTGTTTCCTTTGCAGTGCAGAAGCTTTTTATCTTGCTGAGGTCCCAATAGTTCATTTTGTTTTTATTTCCATTGCCTTTGGAGATGTGTCAGGTAAGAAGCTGCTGTGGCTGATGTCAAAGAGATTATTGCTTGTTTTCTCCATTAGGGTTTTGATGGTTTTCTGTCTCACATATAGGTCTTTTCTCCATTTTGAGTTTATTTTTGTGTATGGTGTAAGAAAGTGGTCAAGTTTCAATCTTCTCCATGTTGCTGTATAGTTCTCCTGGCACCATTGCTAAAAAGACTGTCTTTTTCCATTGGACACTCTTTCTTACTTTGTCATAGATTAGTTGGCCATGCCTTTGTGGGTCCAATTCTGGGTTCTCTATTCTTTTCCATTGGTCTATGTGTTTGTTTTTGTGCTAATACCATACTTTCTTGATGATTACAACTTTGTAATAGAGGCTAAAGTCTGGGGTTGTGATGCCTCCCACTTTAGTTTTCTTTTTCAACATTACTTTGGCTATTTGGGGTCTTTTGTGGTTGCATACAAGTTTTAAGTTTGTTTGTTCTAGCTCTGAGAAGAATCCTGTGCAATTTTGATTGGGATTGCATTGAATGTTTAGATTCCTTTGGGTAGTACTGACATTTTGACAATATTTGTTCTTCTAATCCATGAACATGGAATGTTTTTCCATTTCTTTATGTCTTCTTCAATTTCTTTCATAAGTTTTCTATAGTTTTTAGCATACAGACATTTTACATCTTTAGTTAGGATTATTCCTAGGTATTTTATGGTTCTTGGTGTGATTATAAATGGGATCGATTTCTTGATTTCTCTTTCTATTGTTTCTTTATTGGTGTATAGAAATGCAACTGATTTCTGTACCTTGATTTTGTATCCGGTGACTTTGCTGAATTCAAGTAACGGTCCTGGCAGCTTTTTGGTGGAGTCTTTCAGGTTTTCCATGTAGAGTATCATGTCATCGGCAAAAAGTGAGTTTGAATTCTTTTTTGCCAGTATGGATGCCATTTATTTCATTTTGTCTAATTGCTGAGGTTAGGACTTTCAACACTATGTTAAACAACAGTAGTGAGAGTGGGATATACCTGTTGTGTTGCTGATCTCAGGAGGAAAGCTCTCAGTTTTTCCCCATTGAGGGTGATATTAGCTGTGGGCTTTTCACATATGGCTTTTATGATGTTATGTTCCTTCTATCCCAACTTTCTTGAGGGTTTTTATTAAGAAAGAATGCTGTATTTTGTCAAATGCTTTTTACATCATATATTTCTAATTCTTCTATTAATGTGATGTATCACATTGATTGATTTGTGAATATTGAACCAGCCCTGCAGCCCAGGAATGAATCCTGGGTTCATGTGATCATGTGAATAATTCTTTTAGTATATTGTTGAATTCTATTTGCTAGTATCTGGTTGAGAATTTTTGCATCCACGTTCATCAGAGATATTGGCCTGCAATTCTTTTTTGTGGGATTTCTTTCTGGTTTGGGAGTCAAGGTAATGATGGCTTCATAGAATGAGTCTGGAAGCTTTCCTTCCATTTCTATTTTCTGGACCAGCTTGAGAGGGATAGTTATTAGCTCTGTTTCAAGTGTCTGGTGTCTGGTAGAATTCCCCTGGGAAGCCATCTGGCCTAGGACTCTTATTTGTTGGGCAATATTTTGATAACTGATTCAATTTCTTCACTAGCTATGAGTCTATTCAAGTTTTGTATTTCTTCCTGTTTGAGTTTTGGTAGTGTGTGGGTGTCTAGGAATCTATCCATTTCTTCCAGATTGTCCAGTTTGTTGGCATATAGTATTCTCTAATAATAGTTTGTATTTCTGTGGTATTTGTTGTGATCTCTCCTCTTTTATTAGTGATTTTATCTATTTGGGTCCTCTATCTTTTCTTTTTAAGAAATCTGGATAGGGGTTTATCAATTTTTTTTTTTTCAAAAAAAAAAAAAAACTAGCCTTAGATTCATTGATCTGTTCTATTTTTTTGGATCCTATATTGTTTATTTCTGCTAATCCTTATTATTTCCCTTCTTCTGTTGGCTTTGAGGTTTCCTTGCTGTTCTGCTTCTAGTTCCTTTAGTTGTTATGTTAGATTTTATATTTGGAATTTTTTGTGTTTCTTGAAATAGGCCTGGATTACAGTGTATTTTCCTCTTGGGACTGCCTTGACTGCATCCCAAAGGGTTTGGGTTGTTGTGTTTTCATTTTTATTTGCTTCCATATATTTTAAAATTTCTTTTTTAATTGCCTGGTTGACCCATTAATTCTTTAGCAGGATGTCCTTTAACCTATGTGCATTTGAAGGCTTTCCAAAATTTTTTTTGTGATTGATAATCAAGTTTCATAGCATTGTGATCTGCAAATATGCATGATATGATCTCAGTTCTTCTATATTTATTGAGGGCTGTTTTGTGACCCAGTATGTGATCTGTCTCGGAGAGTGACCCACGTGCACTCGAGAAGAATGTGCATTCTGCTGCTTTGAGTAAAAAGTTCTGAATATGTCTCTCAAGTCCATCTGGTCCAGTGTATCATTCAGGACCATTGTTTCTTTATTGATTTTCTGCCTAGATTATCTGTCCACTGCTGTAAGTGGAATATTAAAGTCCCCTGCATCACCATATTCTTATCAATAAGATTGCTTATGTTTATGATTGATTTATATATTTGGGTGTGTCTAAATTGGGGTCATTAACATTTATAATTGTTAGCTCCTCTTGATGAATAGACCAGACAATTATGATATAATGTCCTTCTTCATCTTTTGTTACAGCCTTTAGTTTAAAGTCTAGTTTGTCTGATATAAGTATGGCTACTCCAGCTTGCTTTTGATTTCTGTAGCATGATAGATTGTTCTTCACCCCCTCACTTTCAATCTGAAGGTGTCCTCAGGTCTAAAATGAGTCTCTTGTAGAAAGCAAATAGATTGATTTTTTTTATTCTTTCTGATATCCTATGTCTTTTGATTGGAGAATTTAGTCCATTTACATTCATAGTGATTGAAATATATGGATTTAGCATCGTTCTGTTATGTGTAGATTCCATGCTTGTGGTGATGTCTCTGATTGTTTTTAGTCTTTGCAGCATTCCACTCACAGAGTCCTCCTTAGGATCTCTTGTAAGACTGGTTTAGTGGTAATGAGCTCCTTTAGTTTTTTGTTTGAAAGTCTTTATCTCTCCTTCTATTCTGAATGACAGCCTTGCTGGAAAAAGGATTCTTGACTGCATATTTTTCCTATTCAGCACGTTGAATATTCCCTACCACTCCTGTCTGGCCTGCTAGGTTTCAATGGACAGGTATGCTACTGCCCTTATGTGTCTAGACTTGTACGTTAAGGCCCGTTTGTCCCTAGCTGCTTTCAGAATTCTATGTTTATCTTTGTATTTTGCCAATTTCACTATGATATGCCATGGTGAAAACCTCTTCATGTGGAATCCAAAGGTAGTTCTCTGTGCCTCCTGGATTTGAATGTCTGCTTCCTTCTCCAGATTAGGGAAGCTCTCAGCTATAATTTGTTCAAGTAAATCTTCTTCCCCTTTCTCTCTTCTTTTGGAAATTCTATGATATGGATATTATTGCATCTCATTGAGTCACTTAGCTTTCTAACTCTCCCCTTGTGGTCTAGTATTTTCTTATCTCTTTCTTGGCTTCATCATTTTCCATAATTTTATCTTCTATTTCACTTATTCTCCCCTCTGCTTCCTCCATCCTTGCTGTCACTGCATCTAGTTTATTTTGCACCTGATTTACAGCATCTCTTAATTTGCTGTGACTATTTCTTACTTCCTTGATCTCTGCAGCAATAGATTATCTGCTGTCTTCTATTCTTTTCTCAAGCCCAACTATTAAACATATGACTATTATTCTAAATTCTTGATCATAACTATTGTTTTTATGTGTTTTGAACAACTCTCTTTCTGTCATTTCTTCCTGGAATTTCTTTTGAGGAGAATTCTTCTGTTTCATCATTTTGGCTAGTTCTCTGACCTTCGTGTGTTTTAATGGCTTGCTATATGTCCTGCCACAACATAAGGAGTCATAGACATTACAGGGTCTGGCCCTTCAGGAGGTGTTTTTGAAGTGTGTTGTGTGCTCTTTATTGTCGTGACTCTGGTTGTTTTATCTGCCTACCAGTAGTGGTGGTTTGGGCCTTCTACCAGTTGTGCTTTGATTTGTTCATTGAAGTAACTCTGAAAAAAATTTAAAGGGGGAATGGTGGTGGACGAAGCCTTATCCCATACAAAGAGAGAAATGACAAGAGCAGGGAAAAAGAAGAGGAAAAAAAAAATGACCAGGCAGAAAATCAGAGAAACTATACAGCTTAATCCAGAGAGAGAGAAGAAAATCAACAAGCAGGAGATACAGAGGAGGTATAAAAATAATAGATTAAAAATGTCTGCTTAAACAAACCAACAACCAGAATAGAGAAGGGAAGAAATAAAAGGAAGAAAAGGAAGAAAAGAAATAAATACACACACACACACACACACACACACACACACACACACACGAATATAATAACAATTGACCATGAATCGGGGCACCTGTGTGGCTTAGTCGGTTAAGCGTCCGACTTTCGCTTAGGTCATGATCTTGCGGTTCGTGGGTTCGAGCCCCGCATCAGGCTCTGTGCTGACTGCCAGCTCAGAGCCTGGAGCCTGTTTCAGAGTCTGTGACTCACTCTCTCTCTGACCCTCCCCTGCTCACACTGTCTCTCTCTCTCTCTCTCTCCTAGAAATAAATAAAACATTTTTTAAAAATTTAAAAAGAATTGACCAAGAATCAAATCAAAAAATACAAAACCACTGGACCAATATCTGATGGTGCCTTGGAACTAGTGGTTTTACTGGTATGGAGAAGGTTCCATCTGTTTTGGTAGGTGTCATTCTTGCTCCATTAGATATGCAGTTATGAGACATGGAGTGGTGGGGTTGTTGGTGGTCCCACCTCCACTGTCCATTCCCTGAAGCCCCACTTTGTTGGTGATGGGGAGAAAACGGCATCCCAGCCACTCCTTCCCAGACCAGGTGTCCCAGACCACTCTATTCAGGCCATCCTCACAGTGCCTTACAGGCTCAAGCAGCCCAGCAGACTCCACAGTCTCCTGTGCCTCCAAAGCACTTGGCTTGGATTTGAACCCTAATGTCTTAAAGGGTCCCACTCTGCATGCCCCGGTTCCAGGGTAGTGCCAATCCACCCAGCCAGCCAACAAAGGGTGTCTCGCTGGCAGGCACCTGCAGGGTCTTTTATCCCTGGAGCAGCTATATACCTTCTTAGCATAGCACTCGAGGGAGGGGATTCCTCTCTCCAACTATGCCTCTGAGCTCCCTACTGAGCCCTGGGCTGGCTCCTCTCCCCCTACAGGTGCGTGTACAGGGTGGCAGGCCCCAGTCTGGAAAAAGCTCTGCAACCCCAGATCAAGTTAGAAATTGGTTCTTTCTCCATTTTTTCCTGGTCCATGGTTTTTCTCTTGTCCAAATACCATCCTACACTTCCACAGCCTCTCTTTCTCTTGCTTTTGTCTCTCCACAGTAGAGTATCCCTCTCCTTCATGGCTATGCTGCCCATTTTCTCTCTCCCAATTTGCTATCATGCATCCATGGGCCACCAATTTGTCCCTAGGGGGCCCTGGGGATGTTTCTGTCCCTCTGTAGCCCAGATTTCTGGAATTCCAAGTATTCTGGCCTCAATACTTCTGTTTTTGAGGGACAAAGGAACTTCGAGTCCCTCTACTTCTCTGCCATGTTGACTCTAGCTCCTTCTATCCTTCTATGGATTTGGTGTTATGTATTTTTGAAGTTCTTTTGTTAAATGCATGAACATTTAATATTATTATATCCATCCATTGGTGAATGGATAAAGAAGAGGTAGTGTGTGTTTATGGATATGCATATATATATATATACACACACACACACACATACATACATACACACATAATGGAATATTACTTAGCCATAAAAAAGAATGAAATCTTTCCATTTGCAATTATGTGGATGGAGCTGGAGAGTATTATGCTAAGTGAAATAAGTCAGTTAGAGAAAGACATTTCAAATGATCACAGGGGGAAAAAGAGGGAGGAAAACCGAAAAGAAGACTCTTAACTATAAAGAACAAACTGATAGTTACCAGGGGGGAGGTAGGTAGGGAAATGGATTAAATAGGTGATGGAGATTAAGGAGTGCATTTATTCTGATGAGCACCAGGTATTTTAAGTATTTAACTACAAAATTTTACACCTGAAACTAATATCATACTGTGTGTTAACTAGCTGGAATCTAAATAAAAACTAAAAAACAAAATTATTATATCCTCTTGATGATTTCAACCATATCTCATTATGAAATTTACTTTTTTATCCATGGTACTATTCTTTGCTCCAAAATATGCTTTGTCTCATTAATATTGCCACTCCAAATTTGTTCTTAATTGATATTAACATAGTATACCAATTTCTTTCCATCCTTTACTTATAATTTGTGTATGTCTACATATGTTTTGCAGGCCCAAGCAATGTCTTGCTCTTTTACCCAATCTGAAAATGTTTGCCTTTTAATTGAGGCATTTAGACTATTTACCATTAATGTAGTTGTTGATGTGGTTGGGATAAAATCTGCCATCTTTTTACTAATTTACAATTATTCCATGTTATTTCTCTTTTTAAAAATCTGATTTCTTTTCTAGTAATTGAGTATTTTGGCCTATCATCTAAAACTCTTTTGTGTGATTTCAGTAGTTTATAGTAATCATTGTTTACTTATCACACTCTATTTTTAAGTGCTATTGTGCCACTTCATGCATAAGAAACTTATAACAGTATATTTCACTTTATCCCCACCCAGCCTATGTGCCATTATTTTCATATATTTTACTTCTACATGTGTTAGAGAACCAACAATACATTTTTTAATTTTTTCCTTTAGTAAATTATCTTTTAAAGGAATTTAAATAATAAGAAAATATTTTTTATGTACCTATATAGTTACTATTTTAGAATTTCGTCAGTTCTGAATGCAGATTTCCTTCTGGTATAATTTTCCTTTACTTGAAGAACTTCCTTTAGCATTTCTTAAAATGCAGATGAGCTAATAGTCTCTTTCTATTTTTGTATGTCTTAAAAGTCTTACAGTCCTTCATTTGGAAAGATATTTCATCTGGGTATAAAATTTTAGGTTGATTTTTTTTTCTTGTAATGTTTTAAAGATGTATCTTCATTGTCTTCTGGCTCACATTTTTTATTCCCTACAAAGAAGTCTGGATAAATCCTCTTATCTTTGATCCTCTGAATAAAATGTGTCATTTATTTTCTGACTGCATTTAAAATTTTCTGTGGGTCATCAGTTTTAAGCCATTTTATTATGAAGGTTGGGGTCTGAGTTTTCTAAGCTTGGGATTCATTGAGTTTCTTTAATTTATAGTTTTAGAGATTTAACTAAACTTGAAAATGTTTCAGCAATTATTTTTTTCAATTTTTTTTTTTTTTCGTATACCTCCTGCCTTCCCTCCTCCCCTTCTTTTGGGATTTCAATTACATGTAGGTTACATTATTTTAAATAGTTTTATATCTCCTTAAAGGTTGGTCATGTTTTTATTTTACTTTTTAGTCACTTTTCTCTCTGAGTTTTATTTTGAATAGTTTCTGTTTTTATATTTTCAAGTTCACTCTTTTTTTTCTTCTAAAATGTCTAATATGCTATTAAGCCAATTGAGTGTTGTTTTTCATTCCAGCAGTGTACTTTCTGCCTGAGAAATTCTGTTTTGATCTTTCTTAAATCTTCTTTGTAGTTAACATGCTCAATTTCTCCCTAAGCTTCTTGAACAAATAGAATATGACTACAATAACTGTTTTAATGCTTTTGTTCTGTTAATTGCATTATCTGTGTCACTTATTAATTACTTTATTTTTCTCCTCATTAGGAATTGGGTTTCCCTGCTTCTTTGCATACCTCGTAACATTTGATTGTATGGTAGGCAGTGCAAAATTTGCCTTCTTGTACACTGGATATTCTTGTATACCGCTAAATATTCCTTAGTTATGACCTACAGTGCAGTAAAGTTAATTGGAAATAGTTTGATAATTTTGCGACTTGCTTTTAAGCTTTCTGAGGTGGAGCCAGAGAAATGTTCGGTGTAGAATTAAATTTGTCCTAATACTGAGGCAAAATCCTTGTGAGTATTCTATCTAATGCCCCATGAACTATGAGGTTTTTCTACTTTGCTTGGTGGGAACAGAAACTATTCCTATCTATATGAGCTTTAGTCTCTCTTCCCTCTAATTTCTTCTGGCACTTCCTTTTCTCAGCTGCAGATAATTTCTTCATGCATTTCTGTCAATCAGTACTGACCACAGAGGAAGACCCTCTAGGGAACTCTGAGTCTTCCTCTCTATGTAGATCTCTCCTCTCTATTACTCTTCTCTGGAAATTCCTGCTTCCTTGGCTTCTCTAGAACCTCAGTTTTGTTTCCTCAACTCATGGAAACTATCAGGCTTTGTCTAGGTTTCCCCCATCTGTGGTACAACCTGGAAACTCTCAAGACTGTAAGTCAGGGCAAATGTATAATTTATTTTGTTTATTCTCTGCCAAGAATCAGTTTCTCATTATTGATGTGAAATATCTTGAAAGCTTTTATTTTATGAATTCCATCCCATTTTTCAGTTGTTTCACATAGAAGGATACCTCTGGTTCCTGTTACTCATTCTAGGCTGAAGTAACAGTATATATGTATGTATGTTTGTATGTGTATATTTTATATGTATATGTGTATATTATATATATATATATATATATATATATATAATTTTACTTCTTCAACTTTGTACTTTCTGTTGCTCAATTCTATCTCCTTTCTCAGATATTCCATGGGCAGTGGGCTATGGACTATGCTTTTAGTATAATCAGAATACATCTACATCTTTGCATCTTTTTCATAAGTAACCCCATGAAAGCTATCATCATGCCTTCCCTGGTTATTACAGTAGCTTTTTAATTGTTTTCCCTGATCTTTCCCGTATCCACAGCCTATTCTCAATCCAGTAACTAGAATGACCCTTTTAATAGCTGTGGCAACAACAACAAAAGCAGTCACCCTTCTGCTAAGAACCATACAGTGGCTCCCCATTTTACCCAAAGTGAGAGTTAATATATATAAAGGCCTAAGGCACTATATAATCTTGATTTTTGCTATCCCTTTAGCATCATCTCCAACTTTCCCTGTGGGTTACTCCTTTTTAGTCAACAGGTCTCCTTGCTGTTCTTTGAACCACTCAGACACATAATGCCTCGGGGCCTTTCCGCTTGGTATTGCTTCTGCCTGGAAGGCTATTACCTCAAACACCTCATATGGCTTGCTTCCTTGCCAACTTCAGTCTTTTATCACTTGTGTCATCTTACCTTATATAAAGCTGCATCTTAATACCACCCACAACCTCAGTCCAGACACTCCTAATATCATTTTGTGCTTGATTTTTGTCCTTAGCTCTCATCACCATCTGACATAATTATTCTGTTCTAGTCTCTGGGATGGCTTATACTCCATGAATACAACAGATATTTTCTAGCTTCCTTTTGTATTTACTGTTCCCTCTTCTTTAAAGAGACTGCCAGCAAAATATATCTATAGTTGTCTCCTTTAAGTCTTTCTTCAAATGTCATCCTCTCCGTGGAATCATCATTAATTATTGTATTTAACATTGAATCTCTCCCCTGATCTGGCTTTATATATCCCCTTTCTATATTTTTTTTCTGAGGAAGACTTATAAAATGATGCACTATACATTTTAGTATCTAGGTGTTTTATTTTCTACTCTCTACTAAAATGGAAGCTACACGTGGACAGAGATACCTCCCTCCCTCCCTTTCCTCCTCCCTCCCTCCCTCCCTCCCTTCCTTCCTTCCTTCCTTCCTTCCTTCCTCTGCTTTATCTCCAGAAACTAGACATGTAACCAATATATGTTAGGCCCTTGGTAAGTATAGCTGATTAATTTTTTAATGATCATTTCTCTGGAAATGACCAAGTTCATAACCTAGAAGAGGATATGCAGACTGATTTGACACATTTTCTCCATAATGTAAGGATTTCAGAATCCAGAGATTTTGACTTTTACCCTCCAAAACTCTATTTTATGGAGGCAGAAATGTTTCTACACAGTTGGTAGTTAAGAAGTAACTAGTATATCTAAGTACCCAAAATTGATTGCACAACTTTCAACTCTACCATTCAGCTTTCAGTCCCACAGCAGAATGGAAACTGCAAAATTATCAGGAAAAATGCTTTTTAACTAGTAAGTACCCTGATAGAAACTAACATTGGTTTATTTTCCACTATACCTAAGGCCCACTATTTAATCCTTAATACATGTCTGTTAGGTGTGTTACTGTGAGCATTTTACAGACAAAGAATCAGACCAAAAGAGTAACTGGCCATCAGATCAGGAGCTGGGATTTGAACACAGCTTTTGTTCCTCCTAAGCCCACCTCTTTGCACCTACACTGTGCTGCTTCACAGTAAGGGAAGACTGTAGCCTAGACACAAATATTTAAAAAGACTAAGGGGACCACAGGCCGTCCCGCATACCACAATCAGTGTTGAGGATGTCATCTCTGGATAGCACAGCACAGTCATTAATGTTCATAATGATAAAACCAAGTCATCAAAAAAAGATTAATTACATTCCATCCACTCTGTTTAAGAAGGCAGGGAAGTGTGAAATCCATTTTAGAAAGATTTCCATCAAAAATGATTAAAATTTTCAGCTATCCAGAATGATTCATTCCCTAGGGTTTCCACATAGCCAAATATGTAAATGAAAAAGCACAAATATTGCCCATTTCCCACAAAACAAAACAAACAAGAAAACTACATAAAATAGGTGCAGAAGGAATCAATCAAATTGAGGACTGGATATTCTTACAGTGTATACCAAAGTACATAGTGACAAAGCTGGTAGGCATCCAGTTTTTATAGTATATCTCACTGGTCAGGTGTCTATTGGAATGGTTGATACTTTTGCCAGAAAGGTTTTAATTATTTTGGTTATTTCTTCTGCTGTACAGTCTTTTAGGGCTGGATAAATTCATCCCCTATACTCTTGGGCACATAGTTGGAATCATTGAGTTTACTTTACCCACAGCTCCCTCAAAAACCTAACTTTATTTCAAATACAAAAGACAGGTTATCTTTATATTGTAAAAATGAAGCTAAGCACTACATAACTTGTAGTTATAAGAACACGAAACGAATGTATTCCCTACCTCAGTCTGCACTAATCTGTAGTAGCTGATAAATAGTCAATAAATGTTGGTAGAAAGAATTTTTGCTGTCCACTAGTAGAAGAATGGTTATATTAATTGTGTTAAATTATAGTATATCTAGATGATGGAATGATGCACACTTATTTCAAATAATGACCTGACAGAGGCTGAGGTAGATATTTATTCACCCTTGTATCTCCTAGAACTTGTCATCTAATAAGCATACAGTAGATATTGTTAGAAGAATTAATAAATAAAATATAAAATTAATGAACAAGTGGTAGAACTCTGACTATTATATAATACTCATACAATAATGTGAGTAGTATCATATAATTTGGGGAAGAGTATATGAATGTAACTGAATCAAGAAATAATATGGAATGCTACATAGTAAATTATTACTAGTAGTTACCCTGGTAAATGTGGGGGACTTATGGGAGACTCACTTTTTATTTTATTTATATATTATTTAACCATTCACAATAAATATATGTATAATTAAGATACTTTATGTTACAGCTATCACATGAGTCTAGAATTTAAGTGTTCATTAGAGAAATTATAAAATGAGAGGATACCAGCTGCCTACCATATAGAACCTTGAACAGAATAAAATGTATACACCCAAATGTATTCTGATGTAGCCAGAAACAATCTCCCAGGATTAAAAAGACTTAATAGGCAAAGAGTGAAGAGGTATAAAAAAATCAAACAGAACAGCTACCATCAAAAATACAGAGCGGAGGGTGAATGGGGAGTGACTACTTAATGGATATGGAGATTCCTTTTGGGGTCACGAAAATGTTTTGGAACAAAATAGAGGTGATAGTTGCACATTATGAATGCACTAAATATCACCGAATTGTTTTTTCACTTTAAAATGGTTAATTTTATGTTATGTGAATTTCACTTTAGTAAGAAAACATATACATATATGTATATGAACACACACACACACACACACACACACAAACACACACACATTCATTGGATGAAAAGTTTAAAAAGATGTGTAAATGCCCAGAAAGTTATCTAGACCAAGAATGTGGAGATGTTTAATTGGGATCAAATCCCAAAATAAAGAAGAACAAGGATTGGTTCTAATCACCAGTGTGTAATTCTTAGAAAAATAAATCCTAGCATCCACTCTTATGAGAGGAACTTTCCAATTGATATTACCTCCCAGAGCAAGATAACAGAAGAAAAAAAAAATCAAATTCTGAAAACAGGAAAGGTCGACCACCTCTCTGTTATGTAGATCACAAACTACTATGCCTGACCATGAGCTCCTCACCAGCAGAGAATACGTGTACTTCATCTTTGTGTTCTCAGAACCTGACATAGTGCCTGACACAATAAATGATGCATGTTGAATGAATGATAGTTGAACAAGGGGAATAACTGGAATGAAGTGGCCCTCACATCATGTGTCATATAGGCCAATGGAGGACTGAATGTATGAGCCCCTATTGCGGTCTTTAGACCAAAGCAAGCAACTAAGAATGGCTCACTCCTTCCAGGCTGAGCCTTCTACCCACCAAGATGTCCAAGAACCAATTAAGAAGTTGGTGAAAAATGTGTAATCCTAGGTTCCAGTATTCTGGCTCAGGAGGTCTCAGGTGGGGGCCAGAAACCAGTATTTCAAAAGCGGTTCTCTGGTTTTCATCCAGGTAGTATGTGGACCACACTTTTAAAAAACCAAATAGAAGATCAGGGCTGGGAATATCTATGTCTTTTTATAGGAAGTAAGGAGAAGTAGCCACTGCATTCTTTTGTTTTCATTCACTAAAAGAATGACTTTATAACTGCTAAAACTGTTCAGAAAATGAAAATGCCTTCTGGTGTCTGGAGCTTTAGAAACAGTCACATGGTTGAAGAGTCTCTCTCGGGTATTATGATACGTTTCCTTTGTACTAAGCAGGGTTTTCACTGGCGGGCTACTGGGGCTCCTTTCCACTCAGTTTCTCTGATTCTATAATGAAAAGAGGTTAAGGGAAGAGTAGAGGCACATGATTCATATACATGTAACTGCTTTGAAAAATATGGATTACTATAAAAATATGACATTTTCCTAATATTCATGATTTGGGGGCAGTAGTCTAGCATCATTTTTTGAAAGTTTCTGTACTTCACTTCTTTTTAAGGAAATACTTAATAGAATATTGTATACAAATGGATGAATTTGGGCAACCTGAATTTTATTTACAAAATATAACAGACATGATGTTTTCAGGACTTAATTTATCTTCAGTTTTAATAATTTTTACTTTTTTCTGATTTTGAAACTAGTGAACTTTTGCAGTAGAAAATGTATAAAAGTTAAAAAGTTAGAGAGAAAACTAAGATAAAACCACACAGTATTTCACTACTGAAAGAGAACCTCTGTTAGCATTTTGAACTGTTTTTCTTCTGCTCCCTTCCAAATACACACACACTAACAAAAAATTTTATGGTGAGAATTTGCTGTTCTTTTACATAGGCTTTGAAAACATATTCTTAATCACCAGCCTACTGTACTATTAGCAAATGGATTAATGTCAGCATGAAATGGCCCTTGGGTCAAGTGTGATATTGACTAGTAGACAACTGAACTCAGTAGCCCATTTGGCCATCTCCAAACTGAGGCAAGAAAAAAGAATTCTGTTTTTTATTTAATATGTTTCTTATCTCTGGACATT
This sequence comes from Hyaena hyaena, assembly GCF_003009895.1. Taxonomy (NCBI): domain Eukaryota; kingdom Metazoa; phylum Chordata; class Mammalia; order Carnivora; family Hyaenidae; genus Hyaena; species Hyaena hyaena. The sequence goes on from NW_024081176.1 coordinate 38,723, forward strand.
TAGATTATTTCCATTTTTCTCATTGACTTACCTTTATATCTTTAAGGTTAGATTCTCAGGTATGAAGATTATAGTTCAAATCCTATCAACATTTGTAGACATTCTATACATACTTTTAAAGTACTTTACAGAAGGTTGCACCAAATTATGCTTCTACCAACCGTAGATCAGAGTTCCTCTCTAACTATTATAACATTTCTTCACCATAGGTCCAACTGTGGAGAGGTTTAATCTTCAAAATTCTTCACAGTGTTTTTTTTGTTTTTTGTTTTTTTTGAAGTGCTGGTAAAATGTAGGTAGGCAGGGAAGATTTTTTTTTAATGGCATTTTTTTTAATGTCTTATTTATTTCTACGAGAGAGAGAGAGAGAGAGAGCGTGAGCAGGGAAGGGTCAGAGAGAGAGGGAGTCACAGACTGAAACAGGCTCCAGGCTCTGAGCTAGCAGTCAGCACAGAGCCGACGCGGGGCTCGAACCCACGAACCGCGAGATCATGACCTAAGCGAAAGTCGGACGCTTAACCGACTAAGCCACACAGGCTCCCTGGCAGGGAAGATATTTTAAAGAGGATCCACATACCAAGTTATTCTAGTATTTACCTTATTAAAATTTAAAATTGTGGCATTATTTGATATCTGCAGAGCTATGAAATAGAAACTTTTCTCTTAAGGAGAATAATATGACAATAAATATGAATTACTTTTTTATCAGCATTGAAAGGCACTATGCAATAAAAAATATACATTTTCCAGTAACTATACGAAAATTTGGTTTTTATTTATCTTGTGGGGGGAGGGGCAGAGAGGAGGAGAGAGAACTGCAGGCAGGCTTTGTAATGTCAGCACAGAGCCCCGCTTGGGGCTTAAACTCATGTATCATGAGATCATGACCTAAGCCAAACCTAAGAGCTGGTTGCTCAACTGACTGAACCACCCAGGTGCCCCCAAATTTTGTTTTAATTATTAAAAAACAAAAGTTTCAGTCAGAAAGAGATAGTTTCAGGGGCACCTGGGTGGCTCAGTCAGTTAAGCATCTGACTTCGGCTCAGGTCATGATTTCACGGCTGGTGAGTTAGAGCCCCGCTTTGAGCTCTATGCTAACAGCTCAGAGCCTGCAGTCTGCTTCAGGTTCTGTATCTCCCTCTTCCTCTTCCCCTCCTCCTCCTCCTCCTCCTCCTCCTTCTCTCTCTCAAAAACAGACATTTAAAACAAAAAAGAAAGAAATAGTTTCAGGCAGATTTATTTTTATAGTAAAAAAAAGCCTCAAAATGACAAAGCTTCTTCAATTTGTACAATAATTGAGATTATCAATACCTCCTCTCTGGGTAATGTCCCACAGGTTATTGGTGATGTCTTACATGTGAAAATAAGCCCATTCTACAAGCTACTGTGTAGTCATAAACTTCTATATGTTTTTTTTTCTCAATTAAGCTTCTTCCTATAAAGAAAAACATTTGCTAAAATTATATATATATAATATATATATCACTAAATTTTAACACTTCCACAGTCTATCCACAGTCTATTAAGGAGATACACTTTTAGAGCAAGATTTAAATGAGCACAACTTTCTGGATACTCTGCCTTTGTCAATAAACCTTACCCTAATCAACTTGATTTAATCCTACTTTGTTTCAGAAATTAAACTTTTTCCTTTCATTTTTGATTCTTCAGATGTTGAAAATGTAGATTGTGCTCAGTTTCCTAGCAGTGGTATTAGCCTTAATAGCTTGAATCCTCGGTTATGAGATTGTGCCTTGGTTTACTCTTGGTATTCAGATCTCACTTCTTAGTCTCTCTACTTTCTCGTACAGGGGAAAAAATTGCCTTCTTTTTAATTATTTTCTGTCTCTACTTTTCACTTAAGATTAGAAAGAGCCAAAAATAGCATGGCAATTTAAAAATGGTTTCCCCAAAACCACATTTCCCAACATTTTTGTTACTCTCCTATTAGTTTGCATATCAAAATGTATAGTCTGTGGTTCAAAATGTGCAAGAAAGAAATGTTGCTATGCATTTGCCACGACTGATCCAAATGTTCAAGCCTTCCATCCCACTGCATGTTAGAGAATACAAACTTAATTGTAATTGAAGGAATCCCAGTCTTGTACCCAGTGTTTTGGATAAATATTGGGTTAATTCAAAGTGTGGATTCTTCTTAGTGATATTTCTCTCATTCCTTCTGTGTTTCTCAACATGGTGTGTGGGTTCTTAGAAAAGCTTCTGTGTCCTGCCTACTTTCAAAGAGGAAGGAAGCCTGCCTGCTGTCCTTCACATCGTTGCTGGTCTGTTATGTGACAAAGCCAATCAGGTCTCTTTAGTCACCAAGCATGTAGCATTAGTGCCCACTGAATTGTGGTCAATATTGCTTTGGGGGGGGGGGTTGGGGGGGGGTTGGCATAACACATTGACATTTATGGCTGTTAAATTTCAGGAAAATGTCCAGCTCAGCTATCACTGCTCTATCAGCCCTACCTGGACTCTTACTAATTCTGCGGAATCTCTGGTCAGCTTCCTTTCATCTGCTCCTAATCTCACTCTGGTGGTCTCTTTGTAAGTCTGTTGTTTCTCAATTCAACTATCTTTTTATGCCTCTTAGCTTCATAAGGCAACTTCTAGATCTCCCCCACACTCCCACCTTCTGTTTCAATAGGTCAGACAGCCCTTTCTCTAAGGGCTCATCAGAGCTTAGCCTGATGTGATGCGAGCTGTCTCGTGAAGGTTCTTCTCAGGACTTCCCTCTGACTGAACACTTCCAGGTCAGCCATTTCTAAATGACATCCTAGAAGCATCTTAGGTGGCTTCCTGTGGCTATCATCATGCTGACCTGAGGTATTTTCTTCAGAGGTCTGTAATTTTCCTGAGCTACACCTGCCTGAAACATCAAGTACTGAGAAGTTTTTCAAACTTTTGTCTTTTCTCTTGCATCTTCTGAGGGGAAATCCAGGACGCTGAACTTTGATTCCTGCCTCCTTCCCTCAAATTCTTTTCAGAGCCACTGTCAGGACTACACGTTTTGCTTTCTTTTAGTGGAAATTGAGCTTTCCCTCCATTAAATTCTTTTTCTTCTCTATACTAAAGCATATTTTCATACCTCCATGGTTTAATTTGTATATGTGAGTACCTCTTGAAATCTAGAAACTCCCTTTCTTTTGCCACAAATCCTGATTCACAAGACCTTTGTCTCACTACACACTGATAAAAAATAAACAACAACCTTCTTTGAACAATGACTGTTTTCCTCTTCGTATTCCTGCTTTAATAATCCAAATCCTGCCTGAGATAATGGATGTCTCTGGTTGAATAGGGGGAGGGTCAATTAATTTATTTCAAAAAGTCTTATCCCTGTTATAGTTGAAACTGATGATATTGATAAATTACTTTTATCTTCCAGCTGTTTCCAAATTCATTTTAGAGGAACCATTCCTTTTCTCTAGAACCTACTTTTAAAAACAAAGTGTTTTTAAACAAAGATATACTATAGTTTATCTTCAGCTACACAATAGCTCCCATGTAGTACTACCCATAAAGATTTTCATGAAAATTTGTTTCGTAAAAAAATTTCAATCCAATTCAAGAAGCATCAACTGATATTTTTAATCAGCCTATAATTATGCATCATATCGGGAAAAGAGGGTTTTCAAAGGAAAAGACAAAGTTTATAAGTCGCCAAATGTAAGGAACCAAATACCTACAGGAAATAATCAGGATATAAGGCAAGACGAGGAATAATTGTGTTAACACACATGTACTATTTATGACACATAATAGATATTTATTGTTCTTCATTATGTGTCGTATAGACAACACAATGTAGGCAATCTGGGCAACTTGAAAATAATGAAAGATAGAGAGGACATTAAGGAGGAAGTGAGATGGCTAGACCTCACATTTTTGGTATACTCTGGAAATGTGGAAATGAGGAAATCATCTGTTCCAAGCAACAGGAAAACAACCTGAGGAGCAACTTGGGAAAGAATTGTGGGTTCGGAGGACAGTTCTGTTATGTTAAGCTTTAAATTGGCTGAACAACACATGTCATTCTAGAAGAATGTAACTTTTTCAGGTATTTGTTCTTGGCATTGCCTCCCTTGTTTTCCCCACCTCCATATTTTTCATAAAGCAAATGCTTTGTCATATATATTCTTCCTCTTCATGGGATTGATGTTGCTATTCCATTGCTCCTGTTTGCTTGGTCACAGCTGTCCACGAGAATCTTGTCCCAAGTGGTCTGTCTAAGCGAGGCGCGTAGCAAATAATGGACAGCCCAAGGGTCAGCCCCGACGGGGCTTGCAAGCTTTTAACTTTGGAGGAAAGCCATTTTTGCTACTAGTGAGACTGAGGAGAATTTGTTTTTCTCCTTATGCTGCAGCTAAATTTCCACTGAAATAATAATAGCTCAAAAAACAAGAAAAGAAAAGATCCTACCCTTTCATCTTTTCTCATTCCTTTCACTGCCAAATATGTTGGGAAAAATGAGAAGGCATACACTGCTGAAACTCTCCCCACCCACAACTCTGCTGAAACTACCTCCTCCGCAGTCCCAGGGGCCTAAAGAGACCCATCGCAAAGATTTTTATTTTCATTTAAGTATCCTTCCCCTTTGCCACCACCCTCAGCACTGTAGCCAAGGCCTCTTAAAATGTTTTTTCTTGGTTTCTAGTATGGAACACTCTTCTGATTTGCCTCCTACCTCCCCAGACTGTTCTTCTTCTGCCTCCTTTTGTTTCCCAAATATGATTATTTTCCAAGATTCAGATATTATCTCTACTTTTTCTCACCCGGAGTTCTATACCTAAATAATCTTATTTACCTTTAATATTATTTCTGTGCAGACAACCCTTAAATATATATCATATTCATATAGAATTTAATATGTATTCTATATTAAATATTGTATATATCATATTTACATATTATGTATATGTATATATTTAAGTGGTATGTTTATTATATATAAATATACAAATATACAAATATATACAAATATAAATTTGTGTCTATGTATACATATATATACACAAATAGGTATAGATCAATAGATATCTCCAACTGACTTTTCCGACGGAACTACAGTCCAGCATCTCCAAATGCTTGCTGGACATTGCCATGTAGACAGCTAATTGCTTTAAATTCAATGTGTCAAAGGCTGAAACTCCCAGCTCCCTTCTCAGTGTCCTCCCCTTCACTCCAGTCACATGGTGGAGCTGGCTCTTACCAGCTTAGTAGGGTTCTCTGTGTACAACCATTCTCAACTCCAGGTTAGCCCTGGTGGGAGCATTTACACCACAGAATGGCAAATGCTACAAATTGCAGCTCTGGTTTTTGGTTTTTTGTTTTTTCCCTCTTCTCTTTCTTCTTCCTTCCTCCTTCCTTCCCTCCTTTCTTCCCTTCTATTTTTCTTTCATTCTCTCTTTCTTTCCCTCTCACTCTCTTTTTCTCTCTGAGAACATTTTCTGGCATACCACTCATTATTTTCATGCCACTTTCTCAGTCACCTAAACTTGATACTTGAGAGTAATATTGGAGTATTTTCTTCGTTTCTCTTCCTCATACCTTGAAGCCATTCAACTATCAAGTCCTCTAGTACTTAGGTCACTCCAGACTTTATTATTTTTTATGTCTCCTGACCAATTTCTTGCCAGACTTTTCTCCCAGGTTCTTCCCTTATCTCTAACCAACTTAGCAAAATGCTGCTAAGTTAATCTTATGAAGGAACAGCTGTGATCATAGTTAAAATCAGTGATGTTCCTTGTATACCAAAGCTGCGTCATTAATTTTCAGTCAAGATCAGCCACAACCTGGCCCCTAGTCCCTGTCTAACATGCCACACACATCTCTGAATGCTGAGCTCTAGTTCGTGCCTAGATCATAAGTACTTGGGGAGCTCTGGAGGATGAAATTGTCTAACTGACCCAATGAGGGAGACTTACTGACTCTGTTAATTATCATTAACATTCTTTGCCTTTTATTAAGTGAATATACTACATTCGATATTTTTTTTAAGTGGGCAGGACCGTGAGCTTCTTCTTAACTCTCATGGGCATACAACCAAAATGTTTTGAATAAACTATTATGACTGAGAACACCTAGGACTTACATAACATATTTTCTCTCAAAAATTATCCCACACTTTCTGATTTTTTACATTATAATGCAGGAAGAAATTAGAAATTGATCTCATTTGTAATATTACACTTTGGGAAATTGGGGGCTACCACTAAGATGGATTTATGCCCAAGACTTCAGATTTCTTACCTCTTCAACATTATTTCTTACCACACACACCCTCTAAATTCTAGGCAGAGTTAATATGCTTGGATGATGGCTTGGTTCATACCATCCTCCTTGGTTGTGAAAGGAAGGATATTGAGGACTTTAAGGAAATATTATACTGGACTCTAAGCTCTATGACGACAGAGACCCAGTCTGTTTTATTCTCCAGAATAACCCCAGTATCCAGTTTGGCTCAACATTATTCTGTTAAATTAATGAACCACACTGTCTGTGTTCTTTCAACACTATAAGCGAAAGGATGAATACCATTGCTAGTAGTATCTTGCAAAAGTTTATTTTACAAAGGTTTTTTTTTTTCAAGCTACAAAATCACTGTGTTGTAGATTAAGGACTTTCCCCCAAGGGCTTTATTGGTTTATTTATTTACAGAGTTTGACTATAGCTTGGCAGATAGCATCAGTAACTGAGCACAGAGGAAGAGTAATCGGGCACTGCTTTAAAATTTACTGATGACCTCCTACAGCCATAATACTTTAGCATAGGCAGTGTGAATAACATCTCGAAAAATTTTTTACCCTTACTTATCTATTAGATGATGGCTGACATCCTTAAGTGCATAAGGTTCTAGTTAATGATCATTGAGCATATTTATCTTGTTCTAAATACGTTTACCTTGCTCTAATTCTGGAGTTTGGTTTTTGCTTGTTTGCTTTTGTTTTGTTTGTTTATTTCTTAACAGTAGACTGTGAGGTTTCCCCTTTGTTTTCCTCTCTGATCTGGAAATGGCTCCACTAGCAAAAGCTAAATAGCTCTTCAAAATGTGTATACACAGACTGGTTGACAATACAAATTGGTAAACCACATGAGTAGATATTGCCATCTAAAGCATATCACCATAGGCCAGGATCCAAAATGAGAAAAAGGAATTTCTGAAACTCTTGAAGGTAATAGATAACATGCCAGGCCTAACCAGAATTGGTGAGCCAGCTATTAATACTCTCTCTATATATACTAGTACATATTATTTGGCTGACACATATCCTTCTCTCAATACACCATATGATTTTATGATATTAATATCTCATCTGCAGTTGATTGTTTGAATTTTTGTTATATTATAACCCCATACCAATATTTATGATGAAAGCTCTGTTTTACTAAACACACCTCTCCCATAGAAAGTTTTAATGTTCTTTATGCCTCTTGTGTAGCTAACAATTATTGGATTATGGCTTATGGAAGCTTGTTTCAAAGTGTAGGTTCCATAAACTTTTTTTTTTGTATTTAGTGTTAAAATGAAATAGTAAGGCCCATTAACCCATCTGACAACCTATTTCAAGATATAATGATTCTGAAATATGAATGTAAGAAGAAAAAGCATTATCTTAGACTAGTCCCTTACATTTCTGTCTCTGGGTAATATTTTCCCAGATTAGTGTGGGTGGTAGACTGTTGTTTAAACCAGTCAATGCAAATTAGCCTTGTAATTTCCTTTGTAATAAAAGTCTGCTCTCGCTCACCTAATCTGTAGTTGAGTATTATTCAGGCTGTTGCTTTGTGTTGCTGTTAAAGACAGAGGTCTTAGAAGAACAGTAAATATAATCCATTATCATCTACTTCAGATAGGGGTTTTAAATGTTTTTTTTTTTTTAGTTTAACATAAATTTTATAAAATGTTGGCTGTCATCTATAAAAGAGCTACATTCAAGGTGCCTGAGTGGTTCATGCGGTTAACCGTCCAACTTTGGCTCAGGTCATGATCTCATGGTTCGTGGGTAAGAGCCCCGCATCGGGCTCTGTGCTGACAACTAGCTCAGAGCCTGGAGGCTCTTTCGGATTCTGTGTCTCCCTCTGTCTCTGACCCTCCCCTGCTCACACTGTCTCTCTCTCTCTCAGAAATAAATAAAAAACATTTAAAAATTTTTAAAAGAGCTACATTCTCCATTTACTTTAACAAATTTCTTGGAAAATAGTAAGTAATCAAAATTTCCAACACATATCATTGTAAATAAGGTACTTTTGTAGTTATAGTAGATGGCCAATGACCAAGTACTAGCTAATGTTTCTACTATCAATATAGGGAAAACATGTAAATCTATAAATAATATGAATTATTATATTTTCATTGCAAGGAGAATGATTATAAGTTAAATAAGTTCTTTGGCCTTCTTAGTGATGAGTAATAATAATGGCCAATAATAATAGACACCATTTATTGAGTGCTACCCATCTGCCAAATTCTTAGCATAAATTAACACTAATCCTCGCAACGACCCTGAATATATATTATTCCTATATTGCAGGTGATGAAGTCAAAGGGAAGAGAGGCTATATAACTTGCTCCGTGCTTCATATTGGATAATTATAGAGTTGGAACACAGAGCCCTGTGTCTCTGGTTTCAGTGTTCATCCTTTTTGAATACCTTGCCCCCCACCTCTAACCCCTATCCATATAGCCACCTCCCATAATTTGGAAAATGTAAACTTTGTAATGAGTTTATAGGCTACCTGGCTTACTTATAAGTAGGTTTTTTTTCCCCTTACAGATCTTTATAAATAGGAGCTTAAGTGCTCATTTTTATGGATTTTATTTCAGTCACCCATATTGGCATTAAAGTATGCCTTGACCTCTGACCCACCCCTCAATTTGCATAGTGAATACTGATGACCTTTTTCTCAGCTGGCCAACTGTTTATATGTCTACCTGTGCTTGGAGAGGCAAACCCAGCCTCCAGCTCCTCTGGCCAAGCAGGAAGCTTGTCTCACTTACTCTTATCTGCAGCATCTCTCGCAATGCCTGGAACTAGATGAATGGGTGTTTTGTAGCTAATTGTTTCCCTACATAGACCTAGAGCTCCTGGAATATCAGAACCACATCTGAGGGTTTCAATGTGTCTGCCTTGGGGCCTAGAGGCCAGAGCCCAAACCCATGTGGTAAAATGTAATGAAGGGGTGAGTTAATCACTCAATCAGCTGCACAGCATAGCAGAATCACAGCCCCCTTAAAAATAGAAGAATTGTAAGCAAATTGGCAAAATGTCTTGCCACCGACATTTATGGGATAAATGTAGGTAATAATAAACGTGGACATTTATGGGATATTTGGGATAATGATAAATTAATACCAATAATGATAACAAGAGCTTTCACTTCCAGAAACTGTGCCAGATTCTTTATCTCATTTGATTCTTAGGGAAAAAAAAAATAGACAACCTTTTTCTGTTTTAGAGGTGAGGAATGTAAAATTCAGAGAAGTCACTGCTATGAAGTACCAAGCCACAATCTCAACGCAGGTTTGTCTTCCTTTAGTTCACATGCTTTTTCACAATACCAATTCTGGAATTTGTCCAGGAAAATAGAGGTTCCTGCATCCTATAAAACACAACTGTTTCACATACTTTGTGTAATTTCAGACTTACAGCAGTTCAATGAGTTTTTATAAACCATATACTTAAAAATAGATTCTGCATCAAGTATAATGTTATTTGCATGAAATTATTAAGTGTACATCCAAGAATTGGAAGCCAAATAAGGCAACCATTGGCCACACTGATATTTTTAGGTCTGTTTTACGGAGGTGTGTGTATGTGTGTGTGTGTGTGTGTGTGTGTGTGGTGTGTGGTGTGGTGTGTTAGCTGCAATGCTAAGAGAATTGAATTCTGGAGATTGGTGATTACTTCTCATTTACTTCCAGGGTCCACACAGGAGGAAAGTCCTCAAAACACATCATTCATATCATAAGGTAGTTTATGCCTCATCTGATGAAAGACAAGCTGGAAAACTGAAATACTGTAGGCAGGCGTCAGTTTTGGGTGATATGAAGTAGAGATGCATGTAACCTTATTATGCTATTATCCAAATAAAAGATGGATATGGAAAGGAAGAATAAAATACTAAGCAAATAGCTTGTTCTTTACCCAAGTTCACCCTAGAAGATGTCTCCTCTCTGGTTCTACTTCTTATTTTAATCTCCTAATTTAATTTGTGTTTATTTAATTATTTATCCATTTCAGAAAGAAATTTACCAGTAAAATGACTAATTTTTAAAAAGAAACCAAATATATTTCAGAGGCTCTGCCAGTGTGTAATGTCTTCTAACGCTGGCCAAAAATAGCAGTAGACTAATTTTGAAACAACTGTTTTCTCTGTAGAATTTTCAGTGTTATTCTCATTTGCCCTCCTTTCTTGAATCCCCCACCTCCAAACTCCCACCCCGGAAAAAAAGAAAAACAGATTACAGTAAATTTTGGCAAGGAGTTCTATTTGCATCATTTTCTTAGAAGTCACGTGCTTTGGATTTCCTCTTGTTTATGATATATTAAAATGCCTTCCAGATGTTTTTAATTATGAAAAAAAAGTTCTCAAGAAAGCAGAGTAATCCAAATAAAGTTTCCTCTTTTTTTAATGGCCAATAAATTAGTATATTCTAGCTTATCAAACTGCCCCATAATTCTGAGGGTGACCTCTTTAAAGAAGGTCAGGCATTGAGTGAGACAGCTACATTTGGGCAGAGGCCGGGTTTTACCAAGAACACTTTCAGTTCCTGTTTCCAATTGAGGCTGCTCCCTGCCTGGGGCCTAGCCTCATGTACAAGCCCATTGGCTAGAATTGCCTAAATGCCCCACACAAATATAAACACCTCTACAGTGTTGGGAAGATGAAAGGAATAGCTTATTGATATTGTATATGCTAACGTTTGGATGTGGGACAGGAAAGACAGCATTTAACTGCTGGTATGCAATGCTGAAGCTGGGCTGCATGAAGAGGTTTTCATTTACTGATGTTGGATACGTGCCCAGACTGCCATAGTCGAATTCAGAGAGAAACACAGTAAGGAGGAGAACCACAGAATGGTTTTCGCGAACATCTGTATGGGGCAGAAGAATAAATACATATGAAGACTGTGTCTCCAGAAATGAAAGAACTGGCCACTGGGGAACAATTGTGAGCACCCCTCCCCAAGTCCCAACTTGGCCTTCTTCATTTATACTTGAAGGTAACTGTCTGTTCATCCTAATTTTGATTCAGAGCATGAGTAAGACTGTAATGCGGCTGAAAGAGAAAGACAGGGCAGGGCAGGAAGAAACCTTAGCCCGCTTCGCCTGTTGTTGTTTTAAGCTTAGCAAGGAGAATAAATGTGTTTTTCTTTTACTAATGTTACCAAAAGAGAAAGAGCTTTGTGGATTATAGACATGGTAGCTTTTTAAAATGTATCTGCTGAACATCTGTCATGTGGGACAGACCAGGAACCTTTTAGGAAGTACAGATTTTGTGACTCACAATGTGAATTCAAATTTAAATGGGACATTCATTGGCCTCACTTAATGGAGTGTTTTCTGATAATTAAGTCTCTCATCTCTCTACCCCCTCCCCATCTCTCTGTAACTTTAAGCATATTTGCCAAGTAAGAGTAAGTGTGTTAATGATGATAGTTTTGGAGAGATAGTTCATCAAAATAGATGTCTGCCAGGAAGTGGTGCTTGAGAAAATTTTAAATAGAGCAAGACAGTATGACACATACAGACTCGTCACTCAATCTTTATTTACTGCATTCCAACCATATACAAAGAAGAAATGGAATCCTGTAGAACAGATTCCAGCTAAGAGTAGATGGGGCAAGAGTGGAAAGTTTTGGGTATTCTAGAGATTTCCAGTTCAGAGATTAAGGGGATTGGAATTTATAGGAATTGATAGATATCTTGTGGAGAGAAAAGGAAAATCACCAATGGGACAAAGGCAGTTACCTGGTATAGACATTCAGAACGTGAATTTTGCAAGCAAGCATAAGATAAATACCAGATGGGGTCAAACCATCATTTGTTTCTGCAAAGTGTACCTTATGGTAAAGGGCAGAAGATACTAGAACAAATGAATACAGTGGAGGTATCTATAAATAGCAGTGTCATCTGCAGTGATAACAACACAACAAGAAAGGAATTAGATTAAAGAAAGCATCACTACTGGCCACTACTGGCCATCACATGATGACCACCTGATGCAATTTGAATTAAAAACTCAGAAGAATCTTTTGGAAAGTGTTACATCCGGGAGAATAATGGTCAACAAATGAACCATGTGAAATAGGGCCATGCTTACTGAATTGATGAGAGACTTTTGAATTTACCAGATAGTATCAACCTAATGAACAGAGGTAAAGAAGCACAGATTGAGTGTTTTGAAGGCTCAGTTAAGTAAACACTTATTTCTCACTTACTATATGTTAGACAGAATTCTGAGTACCCTTGAAACAAAGATCACCAATAACACTGAAGCATGAATTCCCTTGGCTGCTCCAGCCAGAAGATGTACCTGCTGATATGGCTTCAGCCAAAGGACATCTCCCTTAGATGTAGGAAGCCCACTGTAGTCATTCAGGCTTTCATCTTTAGGAGGAAAGCAAGTAGGGCATTGAGGGAAAGAAAAACAACTCCCAGCTTTTTGTCCTGTCAAATCAGAGCTATAATCCATGGAGAGAGAAATGTCCCAGGCATATCACTCTCATATTCAAATAGTATTGCCCCTAATCCCCTGATAGTCCTCGCCCTAAGAGTTTATTGTTTGGTGTTCCAAGTATGCCTTGCTCAGAAATGACCCGAATGCAATCCCAGGATCCCTTCTCCTTCTCCTCTTCCTTCCTCCCCACTTTGCTCTCTCCATTCTGGGTGTACTGGCTTTCTTGCCACTCACACTAAGCATGCTCCCAACTCCAGTTGCTATCTTTGTGATTTTTTTTAAATCTGAATATTATTACCCTAGATATCTGCATGGTTTCTGCAAAATGTGACTTGATCAAAGTGGCCTTCCCTGACCACCTTCTACAGAATAGCTCTACTTACCTACCACTACCTCCATCCCCCTTATCCTGCTTTATTTGTCTTCAGATTATTTATCATCATAAACTATACAATTCAGGGTTATTTCTTGCCTTCTTCCATTTGAATGTAAACTCTATGAAAGCAGGGCCTTTGTCTACTTTATTTCTTACTAGTCTCCCGAAACTAGAATAGCAGCTGGGTTATAGTAGGTGTTCAATAAACATCTGTTCAATATAGGAATTAGTGTCCAAGGAAAAGTACCAAATGTACTTGGACACAAACAAAATATAGAGTGATTCTAAGTGGAGGGGTCATGAAGGTCTTAGGAAAGATGATTGATGTGTATCTAGTATGTGCCCAGATCCCTGGCCGTGGAGAGGGAGATGAAGAGGGACAGAGAGAAGGAGAGAGAAAGAGAGAGAGTCTTATCCAACAATATTCTTCAAAGGCTCTACAATGTCAAATCATAATGGCTAATTACTGGAACTAGTAAAGGCTTTGAAAGTCATTATGAGAGATGACTTAAGGAAATGGTAACTTTCTCAGCCTAGAGAAAACAGCACAGAGGAGATAGAGTAGGACTCAGAGGATGGAACAATATAGCTGTCTTTAAATATTCTAGAGACATCCTCTGAAAATAGTGAGTAGACCTATTTTCTGTTGTTATAACAGAAAATGTTAGGAAGATTTGGTAATTTTGTTTTAAAATTCTAATCATTAGAGCTGTCCCAAAGTGGAATGAGCTCCATTACTGTATTAAAACAGAAATAATCTGAGAAGGCCTTTGTAAACAAGACTCCTGTTTTAGGTAAGAGGCTGTACCTGATGACTCATCATTAAGTATCTTTCATACTAGTTTTCTACACATATGCGCATGCACGCGCACGCACACACACACACACATCCTTATTGGGTTTTAACTACAGATCATCTAGCTAGTTTCTAAAACAGAGGATACCCAGTTAAAGTTGAAGTTCAGATAAGAAATGAATCGTAGTTTTTAATTATAAGAAGGCCTTATGCAATATTAAGAGGAAAATTAAACCAGTATTTCCTTAGTTGTTTATCTGAAATTCAAATTTAACTGGACATCCTGTATTTTATTTGGCAGCCTTATGCTTTAGGGAACAATATAATGAAACAAAGGTGTTTAAGTCTTCAGAATTCAGCATTTCCATAATTAATGTAAAAATTATAAATCAGGGGGGTGGCATGCCAGAATTTATTCAAACATCTATGGACATTATAGTTTTGGCACAGATTTGGGGGTATTGGTCTTAAAGCCATACCTCCAGGTGAGGTTTTTTTTTCTTTTTTCTTTTTTAAATTATACTTGACTGCATTTTTTCACAGTTTTCAAGAATTCTAAATTGTATTTGTTTTAATGTTGATTTGGGGGACACCATACTGTCTCTAGAATTTCACAAGGGACTTTGTCTGAAATGATTCATGGCATATCGTGGTGGCAATTTGGCTTTCTTAGTATTTTCTTAACAACCTTGTGTTATTTGGCACACATTCTTTAGTACTAATTATTAGTATTAATGCTGACAAATGATTGGATTCACTTTTAGTAGAGTGTAATTTAAAAATTATAATTATATTGAGATTAAAAAATAACCACATAATAGTTACCAAACAACTTACTAAGATTTTATTTCGGATCAACAGCAACATGGATCAAATGACACTAACAGAAGGAGCATGTTTCTGTTTAGCAGCTGAAAAGATGGTGTTATAAAGGGCTAAAACATAAAACTTTGAAATTATAAAAATTCTTGACAATTGTCTAAATTATAAATTCATTTTTAAACTATTTCAAATTTTGTGCATCAAGTGAGGAGTTGTAAATATGTTCAGCTGCACTGTTTCTAATTGACCACTTTCAGTATTCACAAGAAATGCAACGGGCTCATATAAAACTGTCTCTGACCTCAAAAGGCTTAGGCCTACTTTGGAAGGCAGTATGAGCAGACATGAAGCAATTACAAAAAAATTTATTCAGTATGCTATCAAGTTCTAAAACCAAAACTTTAAAGAATAGAAAAATCATGCGATGGAGCCGTTGGGAAAGCTTCTCAGAGAAATGGGGGCTTAACGTGCTCCTTGCAGAGGGGGCTGGGAATGCATTCTTGGAGAGCAGGGTGACTATAAGGCCAAAGAAGAAGCAGTATGCATCAAACTTTGGACAAGAAACCATGAGGGTAGGAGGAGCCCATGGTGACACAGAAAGCAAGGAAAAAGTAGAATACTTCTGTCTGGAAATTGTGGCCCATGATCGTGAACAGGAAACATAGTCACATTGATCAGAACCTTAAAGGCCACACCACGGAATTTAGGCTCGCTGTCACAGGCAGTAAAGAGCCATCAGATATGCCTGCCAAAGAAATGGGCATCATGAGGGTGGCGTTTCTGGTGGTATTCATTGTTAGGTCAGCACAGCAAAACTCACCCAGAACACTTCTATACTATCCAACCAAAGCTCAGAGGACAGAAACTGACATTATCATTCTCTGAGTACTTACTTGTTCAAGAAAGTTGTTTGTTTGTTTACAGATTTCCAAGCTTGTAGGGTTACTTCTACTCTGAATGAAGAGCACAAACTTCTCTGTGTGGATAAAAATCAATATTTAGGTCCCTGAGAATTCCAAGTGGGATTGGTGGTTTGGTGAGCAGAAGGTGCGAGAATAGCTTGATCCTGACCCCTGCCACAGGCAGAGCCCCCACTGACAGCCACAGGGATTTGGCCTATGTCTGGGCTCTCAGATGCAGGCATTAAGATCACTTTCTGAGCATTAATCTCTTTGAGACCAGGCACACTGTTCAAAGAGATGTCACTTCCCTGCCGTTCTTCCCCAACCAAAGAGGAAGGCATTTTTGTGAGATATATTTTTGCCAGCTCGTCCATCAGAGAATATTTATTTGTTCATTAATTTCTTTTATGAACATTGTACACGTTACACAGTACAGTACCTTCTGATCATTTATTGCCCAGATTTATGCTCCGTGACTTGATGGAAAGAAAGTGCAGCCCCAGCATGGAGCTCCCTCATTCCCTGTGAAAGCAGTTGTGCCACGATTTACAGGGTAAAGGCATTCTTTTTAGACACTGTAATTAGCACTTGTCTTATTTATACATCTTCCTTAACATTGTGTCCCCTTTAAAAATATTTTTATTTTAAAATGGCATGTAAGGAAATAGCTCAGCATGCGTTAGGGGAAAAAAAGAAGAAACAACAAACCACTGATAAATCCATCTGTTAAAAACCACAGTACACAAATTAAAAGAGTATAAGTTAACATTATATGTCTTAATCCCCTAGCGCCATTGTTCATGCTTACTATTTCTTGCGGAATATTCAAAGATATTTTTTCCAGCAGACCAACTCCTTTTAGTTCACACCCTGGAAATGCTTTGCTTGTTTTAAATAGGTCCATTATGCTCTCCAACACCCATGTATTTACTAAAGCCCAGCTTTAGTAAAACTAGCTATCTGGTTTTCCTCCTCTATTATTTTGGTGTCTTCTCTAACTCTCCCTTCAGACAATCCATAGTTACCCAAAGATGTATTAAATTCCTCACCAAAGTTTGCCTACTAAATGCAAACCGTGATTCTGCCTCTAGCAGAGCAAGATGCAGTAACTCCACAGTTCTAAGATTTCTTTCTTAATTCTTAAAGGTTTCCCTTCCTCCATCCCTTGTGAGATAGGTGAGGAAAGCAATTGCCCCCACTGCTTAATGCATCACAACTCAGAAACTCACTCCATCCTTGTAATTCTGAATCCCAGCCCAGCTGGCGGTTCCTGGATTTCAGACTCTGAATATGAGTTCAGCACTTTTAAATCAATCACTCCGAACAGTATTTCTGTCAAATGGAAACCTTTTCTTCTTTGGCAGAAAGGCTTTCCTGATTTTGACTGCAGCCCTGAAGAACTGAACAGTCTCATAAATGAAACCAGGATGTAGGAGAAAAATTAAACTAGATATAATTTTCTAACGTTGTCATTGGAAGAGTCCTGTTCCATTTACTGTTCAGGAAGATGAAGGCACCTCTGTACCCTGTAAGATTTTCCAAACAGTTTCCCCATTCCAGGTTAATGGCTTGTTACAGTTTGACTAGCAGGGGGTTACTTGGGTTAGGTGGAAGTAGGAGGAGGCATGAAGCATTCCTTAGATTCCCGGCCTCTAACTTAAGATTCTTCCTCCAATTATTAAAATGTTTTCAGAATTTAGTCACATCATAAATTTTGCTATTTATTGCTCATAGCAGGTTATGTCCTTCTTTGAAAGTCCTGTTGTTGGTGGGATTGACTGGGTAGTACAGAGGCCTCGGGGCTTAGCCACACAGCTCCTTCAGAAATAATGCTCTTCCATTTTGCTAGGATGAGCTTAAATCTCAGACCTTGAAAATAAATAATATCACAGCCCTGAAAATGGTAGAGACCAACTCTTTGGGGGATTTAGATAACAATAACTCAACAAAATTTTTATGATTTTTACTATGCACAGAGTAAACTCTTCTTGACTCTTTCCATGTACCCCCTGTTGAGTACCATATGTGATCCGTCTTACCCAAACATCGAGGCAACACAGAAACTAATGCTTCATATATTCCCAACTTCCTGCTATGCTCTGTCTTTCATACATGGGTAAAATATATACAGAAATATAGACTGTAAGATTTATTAAGAAACGTCCATGGAGAAGTGCTGATTTCCTCTGCCAGATTGTACTATGGAATATTTACAAATGCCATTTCCTGCTGTTTTTCATACAATGACTATTTCTTATATCTTGATTTCTTCAGAACGCTCCAAATATTTCATATAATCCCTAAGATACCTTGAAATGATTTTATCTCTAGACAGCCATTGATTTGTGGACATTCAACATGAGATATTTTAGTTCTAAGATATACTGGGATTGGCAGTTGTGGGTAAATATGAATGGTGAGGAAGAAAGGTCTCAACATATATGAACATGACTTGCAAATTTTATTGAAATAATTGCAATAAGTACATTCATTCACTCAATGTTTATCCAACACATATTTACTGAGTACTTACTATTATTGAGTGCCAGGCCCTATGTTAACTATTATAATTCAGTAAGGGAAACAGACATGGTCCCTGACTTCATGAATTCTGGACATTGGCTTCTTTGAAACAAGAGGACCAAACTCTTGAATTCTTTAGAGAAACATCACTGGACTCAATTGCAATAGAATTCTGAAAGTCCAATATAAATGTGCAACAATAAGCAAAAAGCACTCAGAAAAGGCCGTATAAGAGGTGTGTTTCAGGGCACCTGGGTGGTCAGTTGGTTGAGCGTCCAACTTTTGATTTCAGCTCAGGTAATGATCCCAGAGTCATGGGATCAAGCCCCACACTGGGCTCCATGCTGAATATGGAACCTGCTTAGGATTCTCTCTCTCTCTTCCCCTCTGTCCCTCTTCCCTACTCTCTCCCCCACACACAAAAAAGTGTGTTTCAAATGGATAGCTAAGAAAATCATAGAGCATTTGAGCCAGAAAGCACCTCAAAGATCTTATATCTCAGCCTCATTATTAACCCAAATGAAATCCATGTTTATGTTAACACAGTTGTTGATGGCTGAGTTGAGTCCATAACACACATCTCTTGACATCCAAGAAAGTACCTAACCAACCCCAGTGCTCTTCAAATATTTGTATGATAAAGTCAAATTCAGGGGTATTCATTGCAGAATAAAATGTAGCAGGTTGAATTGGGTCACCGCCGCTCAAATTCAGATGTTGAAATCCCACGCTCCAATATGTTAGAATGTGATCTTATTTGGAAATAGAGCCATTGAAGATGTAATTAACTAAAGTAAGATGAAGACATACTGGCATAGGGTGGACCTCTCATCTAATATGGCTGGGGCCTCTGTCAAAAGGAGAAATTTGGAAACTGACATGTACACTGGGAATGCACCATGTAAAAATTGGTGTTACACTGTCACAAATCAGGGAACTACCAGGAAGCTAGGAAAGATATTTGGAACAAATCTTCCCTCTTTCCTTCAGAGAGAACATGAAAACCGTGGACATCTTGATCTCAGACTTGTAGCCTCCAGAATGGGGAGACAATAAATTTCTGTTGTTCAAGTCAGATACTTTCTGGCACTTCTTTACAATAATCCTAGGAAACTAATATAGAAGCCAATTGTATTTTAGACTTACAGCATTTATTGAATACCTATTATGTGCCAAGCACTGTGCAAAACATTGGAGATACAAAGATGAATAAGACCCAATCCCTTTCTTCAAAATATACGTGAATATTCCAAAGCATTAAATGATATTGTTGGGTTCTTCCCACCCCATTGTGGGATCCATTTCCATGTATGTGGTACTTTCCCAGTAAATATGATGTATCCCCCCAATCAACACCAGACTAGATTCCGCTTCTATCTTGGGCCCAGCCTCTTCCCTGGAAATATGTGAAACTTGCTTCCCAGACGTAGTAACCCTCTCCAATCAGTGAGTCATGGGCTGAGGGTGGGATTCGGGCCAGCGACAATCCCTTAGCGTGCTATTAAACCAAGCATCTCAAATCCACCCACCAGAAGAGTGCAGAGAGGCCAGCACTGAGTCGCTGTCATGCTTTATCAGGGCCATAAAGTGAGTATTTAAAATTTTAAAGTTTTCAAATGAAATATACAAAAGTTGATTATTTAGCAGTTTATCAACATTACCCCCCCTGGTGGCAAAGGGAGAGACAATAAAATTGTTCAAAAGAGGATTCAAAACTACTTTCTGCCATTTTACTGCAACTTTAAAGAGGTCTAAAAACAAGTCTCCCGGAAGGCCCCTGGCCGGCTTTGCTGCTTCCACCCCTGAGAGCATGTGTGCATTCCTACAGCTGATGCTGCTGGAGTCAGTCCCTGTCCGTTCCCACAGGGATCCCTCGGTCGCGCCTTCCACGGCTGTGCCTGTGACAACCAGAAGCCAGAGCAAATTGCGGGAACTCTGGCCCACAGAGCCAACAGTGAGACGAATCGTGACTTACATTGTTCCTACTTCATCACGACCTGTTGCCTTTCTCCACTTCCCAGTGACTGTCTGCCTCACAACCTTCGGTCCCCACTGCCACATCGGCCACTTTCATGCAGAGGACTCTAAGAATGAAATTAAAGGAATACAAAATTAGGCAAAGGTTCTAAGTGCCCTTCAGTAATTTCTCTCTATGGAGATGGTAGGATTCCCACATATGCACTACAGGAAAGCAGAGAAACAAGGCGTGTTTCTCCCAAGTTACCGGGAATATGAATGCTATTTATATTTCTAGAAATCCCACTGGTAGAGCCTGAAAGATGAACTTTTAAGTGAATTTATGATAGTCTAATTATCCATGGTTTTTAGTGCAGTTCCTATTTTTTACTTGAGGCCAACTCTCTTTAAATCTTACCTTATCTAGAAAAATAAAATATATAGGCTCATAATGTCCAGAGCATCCCTTTTAAATGGCAGAGGATAAGCCAAAAGGTCTAGTACATACGGATCTCTTTCAGGCCTCTTGGCCCTTTTACATTTTTGTTTTATTGTCTCTTCTCAGCTGCAAGAGAGCACAAAGGGAAACCTAAATGTTCCCGCTGTGGATTTATATCGGACTTCCTGGAAGTAAGTCCGCCGGTGTGACTACCATTCTCTCACTTCCACTGTCTAAGACCGTGGGAGCACATACAATTGAGCCTATAGAGTGGGGGACCCAAAGTAAAATACAGAGAAAAACGCAAGTTCCAGCAGATGGTTATGAGATCACAGAGAGGGAGAAAAAGTGCAGGAACATATTATTATTAGTTAGGTACTCAATCACTTAGTGGTTTATTCAAAAATATTTATTGAGCTTCTAGTATGTGTTGGGAACTGTGTTAACCTCCCTGAATACGATGTTGCACAAATATTGACACGCTTACTATCCTCACAGAGCTCACACTTTGATGAGAGGGAGGCATCCATCAAACAATAATATATATAAATTAAAAATACAAGTGTAAGTGCTGTGAACAATATATAGTGTTATGCGGGGATAAAACGAGCCCATTCTGCCTGGTGTGAGGTGGGAAGTCTGTAGTGGGAAAAGGATCCCAGAGGAGCCTTGCCTGAAAAAGTAATCAATGAGCAAAGATTTAAAGAAACCGTAGGAATCAATTAAACAGCCGAAGTTGGAAGTGAGGATTGGAATGGGGTAGAGAACATTCCAGGCAGCGTATGACCAGAGGTCTCGCTTCCTTTGTGGAAGGAAGAAGGGCCCATTTTAAGGAGCTTGAAGGAGCGCCTGGGTGGCTTAGTCGGTTAAGCGTCCGACTTTCGCTTAGGTCATGATCTCGCGGTTTGTGGGTTCAAGCCCCGCGTCGGGCTCTGTGCTGACTGCCAGCTCAGAGCCTGGAGCCTGTTTCAGTCTGTGACTCCCTCTCTCTCTGACCCTCCCCTGCTCACGCTGTCTCTCTCTCTCTCTCTCTCTCCCCTAGAAATAAATTAAAAAAAAAAACACATTAAAAAAAAAAAAAAAAGAAAGAAAAGGAGCTTGAAGACCTGTATACCTGAACACCTGGAAAGAAAGGTGTGAGATGAAGTTGGCGTGGTGGGTAGGAGGCAGCCTGTCCACACAGGGCTTGGCAGAGCCTGTTAAAGCTTTGGAAATGATCCAAAAAGCAATGGAGAGCTATTGAAAGGCTTAAAGGAAGGAGAGTAACATGAGGAGAAAACAATTGTCCTGCTAGGATCAGGTGGAATTAGCTACAGCCTATGAAAACTTCGTGCTCCCCACTCCCCAACTCCACTCCCAGACCAGAGCCACATCTCCTGGAAACCCAAAGTAATCCCAGTTTACCGTGGGAGTCCTAAAGGCTCACACTGATTTTCTTTACTTGCACATTGACTGGAAAATTTCATATTCTCCAATAAAGGGGACACCAAACTCTTACTTAAGATGCAGCCATTTGGACGGTACACCCAGCAAGAGAAGCAACTAATGGTAGACTTAGAAAACAAAATATTCCATTTGGAGGATCTCAGCAAGCCACCTGCTAGGAGAGCAAGTAAAACTTGTTGAGGCTGTTTCTGTATCACCTTTAATTTGCTTCAATATAAGTAACCAAGTTCTAACACACCACATATTCCTGACTATCAAAGATTATCGAAAGTGATAGTAATGTAATGTAAGTTGTTTACCTTCAGAAATAATGAGCTAATTTATAATAACAGAGCAATAACCACACTTCCATGTTACTGGCCAAGAAAACCTGGCTATTACCCAAATTTGGGTAAGTCACACCACAAACACATGTTAATTTTGGCTGCCCCTCCTTACTTAACTAAATGTTTATTTCAAATTATCTGAGTTCCCTGCATTCATTTGTATCCCCTCTTCCATACACTGTGGATAGAGGACTCTTTTTGAAATCTGAATGTACTTATGCTGTTTTGGCGGCTGCAAAGCCTGAGCTGGCTTCCCAGTTACTGGAAGCTGGAGGCCAAACAACAGCAAGTCCACTAGCGGTCCTGAGGGCAGCCCCACCTGTGTCTCCCAGTTCCATCTGGCCCTGCCCTCCCCACAACTTCCTGTGCCTGGCACTCTGTTGGGGAGAGCGGGGCGGGGGGAGGGGGGGGAACCATGCCATGAACAAGATCCAGCCTCTGTCCTCAAGGCGCATATGGTCTGGTGAGAGATGGTACATGATGTTACATGGATTCCATTATTGCCATGTAAATGGGCAACTTCTGAGACAGCAAATGTAGGATGTTTCCAGAGCCCAAATGACCAACACTGAATCCAGGGTCATAGAATCAGGAATGCTCTTCTGTATTCAGTGTCCTCTAACACGTAGCTCCAGAGGTGAAGACCACATAATTTAAAACTTAATTATATGTGTTCTGACACAGGCCACTCTTTTTTTTTCTTCTATGCTAATCATATTCCCCAAATTATACTGTGAACTTCTTGAAGGCAAAGGCTATTTATTAGTTACATGTATATATCCTGAACATCGTCCGTATAGTGCTGACCACATGGTGTGTGCTTCTAAATCTATGTTGACCAATTAATAGGACAGTAAATTCTTGCCTCACAGTGTGAGAGGCAAGGGAGGAATGGTAAAAGACCTGGATATACCAATTCAACAAGGGATGGAGAGCAATGGCCATGTGGAAAATGCTGGCACAAAGACAAAGTTTTATTGGTGCTTTAATTGTTTTCAGCTCAACAGTGATAATGATATAACGACTCTGTGATTTAATTGGCAGGTAGGAGCCAGAACAAGACCTCACTAACTCACACTAATGAGAGGTAGGCCCACTGCAGTCCAATGGAGGCTGCTCTTAGTAATTGATGTTCTATTTTTAAAATATGTGCTTAGCTCCTTCTGGCCAACACACACAGAAGTTGACTGCAACACAGAATACACTTTGTTCTTTCATTTTGTCAAGTGTAGTTGCATTTTAATTATTTATGATAATACTTAATAGTATATTAGTGAGTGTCCCGTCGTGTGGCATATAAAAATAATGAAGTCTCAGTAATATGAGAACATGATAGAGCTCTCAGCTATTAAATCTTTGCTGAGAAGTGAGGGGAGACTGGGGGGTTCTTTGTGAGAATTGGGGGTTTGCAGATTAGGGAAGTGAAAATTAGCAAAGTTTTTCGGAATTACATTTATGAAGTATATATATGGTGGTATTTTAAAATGCCTTGAATATGACTAATATGTTTGAATATGACAAATATGTTAAGATACATGGTTCCTTTATGTGGACTGCTTAGTCGATATTAAGACTTTAAAAAATAGGCCTCCGCTGGTTTTTTACTTGACGGCATCGTTTCATATACTTTATTTTTATTTCTGACTCCCACAAAACACATTCTGTCTCCAGATTATTAAGAATAATTTGAGCATGTGAAGGTTTTTTAAATTTCAAATTAATCTTTCTTATGGTTATGGATGGAATTATAATCATTTCCTGGGGAAAAATAAGATTAATGTTTTAAAAGTTATATAAGACTTCATATTTTTGCTATTGGTATATTTTACATAGGTTTTTTTTTTACTTAAATATTCTGTTACATCCAACTTTCCAATTCTAAATTCCAGAAATAAATTTTACAAGATTCAGTTGAATAAATGTCTGCCAGAAGACTCCACCAAATTCTACCTCCAAACACTATCCCCCACCCTGGAAAGAAAATGGGACGAACCACTCTTCTCTGCAGCAGGGTCTTTGTTCTTTTCTACCCTTTGAGAAGTGCTTGCCCCGTTCCTTTGTCTTGGTAATTGAAAATGTCTCCCAGTCCATTCTGGCCTTCTCTGTAGACTGTTTCTTCTCTTTCTTTGAATAGCTCCTTGTGCATTTCCTTACCATTTTGTCCTCCTCATCCCTGTGTTCTCTCACAGCTCTTCCCTCATTCTCTTAAAACCCTTGTTGGCACCATGTTCTTGCTCTAATTGGTTCTTTTCCCCCGCCACTAATTTTATGAGTTCTCTTTCCCTCCCACATTCATTGAAAACTAAAATAAGAGTTTTGTCTCATTACTAAAATACTGAGAATATCTGTGCATTGAGGTTGTACATTTCAAGTGGCCAATTTTTATGGTACAGTTTGTATCATGACTTTAAGTTAATTGTTGAGAGAATAGGAATTGAATGCTCACAAGAGCACCCATTGAAGGCATAATCATATTAAAAAATATTTCTACTTTAAGGATTGATATCAAAAGCAAACTTGCAAATAAATATCAAAATTATTAGCCCAGATGAGTGCTTTGGCAGTGCATCTTCTGTTTACGTGTTCTGTTCATAAAATGAAGAGAATATGTATAAATATCTATTTAATCATGCCCAGGGATTAAAATTTCTATTTGCCTTCTACAAATACTGGGTAACTTCTCTGGGAACTTGGTTATAAGGATTAACGATACCTATCATGAATAGGGAAAAGATTTGCAAGACGTGGTGTCCCAGGAGCGTGGTTAGTACAAACAACTTTGAAAATATGACATAATTGGTTTCACCAGAGGAGGCCCCAGGGCCTCAGGTGAGTTGGAAACTCAAGTGGGTAGAGAATAGAAGGTGAACTCTATTTGGAAGAATCCTTCAAGAGGTTTGATGATGGCTGTAGTACCTCCATCATCATATCAACAACTGAGGGCAGATATTTTGTTCTCAAGGCCAGACACGTGCCAGGATAAAGTGTAACGGAATCAGATTCAGGGCTAGGGTTTGCCAGAATAGAAATTTTCAGGACAGTGGAAGGAAATGAAAATGAAATGAAACAAAATCTGAGTCAAGGAACTTTGGGCACATGAGGATGAGACTCAGGGGCTCAGTGATCATTGCAGGAGCACTGGGCCTTTGATCTAATTAGTAGCACACAGAGTATAAAAGCACAGTGGTTAGGGCTGAGGTGATTAGATTCCACTGCACGTGGGTCGTGAGGAAAAAATATAGTGATGGCTTTGGGAACTCTGGTGAGTGTCACCCCTCAGGAGAAGTAATTAAGAAACACAGCTGGGTAAGACAGAATCAGGAGCTGACAAGCAGTGATTTCCAAAGTAAAATATCTATGGCTATATATGTATCCATTGAAGTACACAAATAAATATGCATTTATGATAAATATGCACATATACCAACACAACACAGCCACTTTCCATCTGGCATCAGAGAAATTTGTGCCGTAAAGGGTCTAGGTTAATGTGTAGAAATACTACTCCTTTGTATACTCCAAATGCATCCAGACACCTGTGAAATTTGACATGTTCCACATTCTAGTGCCTTCCAGTTTCAAAGTACAATAGGTTCATACTAAAGAACAAAGGAAAGGAATTTTTTTGAGGACTTCCATTTTCAAGCAATTATCAACCAGATAGCTTGAAAACTCTCCCAGCAATGAAACACCTAGGAATTTTAGAAAAACATATATAACATATATCCTTTTAAATGCATAGGCCAGATCACAAGAATGTCAGGGAAAACCTCATAGTTCAAAAATAGATAGGAAATTGGTTGACAAGCAGTGCTGTGAGCAGGTGCTGAAACGTCAGTGTTTGTAGGAAGAGGTTACCAGATTCAGGAACCAAGGAATAAGAGGCAACGTGTAGAAGCTATAGTAAGGGAGAGAGTAATAACTGAGACCCCATTTATAAATCTGAAACCAGACAGCATAAATTTAAGAAAACTGCCCGTATACAGGAAAAAAGCATGCTTCTCTGTATAAACATAAGCTCTAAGTAAGGGCGAGGAAATTACATACTTGAGAATTTATAATCTTTATAATCTTGTGCTTTCTTCTAGGCAGGTATGATTTCATATCATTGTGAGCAAGAACCCCTTTAAACTAAGAAATGTACATATCATCGGCCCAAGCTGGGATGATTTGTACAAGCAAGCACACACACACACACAAATGATAAAGGGATAGACACTCCCCAAGAGTTTGAATATAATTATCACAGATAAATCTTTATTCAAAATCAACTCACACTTACTCTCACATAAGAAGTTTAAATACTCTAAAATAATTGTGTTTAAAATAACTACTTTGAAAGGCAATGAGAACATGATATGGGAATAAGATACTATAAAAAAAGACTAGTCAGCTATTGAAATAGTGGAAATAGAATATGTAAAATTTTTAAATACAGTCACACACATCTAATGATCTATTTAAACACAAGGTTAGATCTAGCTAAAGAGAGAATTAGGAAACAGGAAGACAGATCTCTGGAAAATATTCTTACAATGTAGCATAGAAAGAAAAGGATAAAATGGAAGAAAGTTTAAGAGACATTGAGGATCAAATAAAAAAAAAAAAAGTCAAACACATATTCTGAAGAAGTCCAAAAGAAGAGAACAGGAAGAATGGAGAAGAGACAATATTGAAATGATAATAGAGACATTGTTCCAAATTTATATGAACATGAATTATCAGATTCAAGCAGTACAAGTAATCTGAAATCTGCACCTACACACATCCTACTGAAACTTCAGAACACCCACTTTTTAAAAAGCTTCTAAAAGCATCCAAAGAAAAGAAAGAACACCTTTGAAAGAATAAATATATATAACAGTAGAATTATTAAAAACAGTACTAGCAGTCAAAAGAGAGTGCTTGCGGTATGTTGAACCCACACAGCCATCAACTGAAACTATGCTGTGTGATCACCCTGCACATAGAGATGCAGTCTCCAGTCAAAATTCAGCTCAAATATCATGACTGATGGTACCACACAAACATCAATAAGGTATGAAAAGTTTTATCACAGAATGAGGCTTTATGGAGAGAACAGATTCCAAAGCAGTTCTAAAAATAGCTTGAGAGCATTTGGAATGGAGAAAGTCTTCTGATGGTTCCACAGTCAGGGGCTGAGGTGAGGTCTTCTGTGCATGATCCAGAGTTTTCAAGGTTTCAACTTTTTGTGTATGAGGACCACAGTGTTACGGTTTTAGTAATCTATCATGAGATGCCATTCATTCTTTTCAGCTTAAAAACAGACCAATTTGGATTTTTAAATAGAAAAACAATATAGTTGTCCTTATCTAAATATGTCTTATATAATAGGATTCAACCCTTCAAAGCCTTATTTTAACTTATAGTGGGCATATTGACTATTTTAACTTGGGACAGGGAGATGAAAATGTCCTTCATATCTTTTTCCCAAGCTGATTGTAAGTCCCAAAGAATTTACTTTTAATTTATTTATCACTGCGGCAGAGTATCTGTGCCCATTATGGGGTATTTTAGGGCATTGGGTAATACGGCCATAGGAAATTTAAGCGAGACAATATTTCCAGTGGTTAACGGATGTATCTTATTTCTCTGTACTTTACATTATATTCAACAACTCCCCTAAGATTACAGGTGATATCACATTTGATTTAGTGGAATGTCCAAGTATAACTGTAATTTGAGCCCCAATACTGATTAAGGCCATGAAGTTTCTCCATTGATATATCTCAGTGGATGTTTAATTCAGAACCTATGTTGTAGAGGCACAAAAACCAATCAATTCTGTCTTTTTGCAGTATAATTCATTTTAGTAAATTTGAGTTTCTAATTGGGTCAATTTATGGACCTTTGTGTTCACTTTTTGTTCTCTTACCCTATATTCAGGGTTTGTTTGTGTGTTTGTTTCATTTTGCAGTTACTGAATATAGTTTAAGGAGGTTCTCTCCACCTTGCTTATACTTCTATTCCTTCCCGCTTTGAGTTTCACATTAGTGTCATCAGAGTTTAGGTCCCATCTCATACAATGATTGAATTAATCACTTAGCTGTTCCGCAGGGGTGCCATGGCTGTTAGCCCTATACTCTTGAGTATGCAAGATCTTTTTAGGTGACAGAGGTATAGTTAGCAGCAGCAACAAAAGCATTTTGTTGGGTCCCAGTGAGAAATCTGCTCGCAGGAGCATGGACATCAGTGTGCCATATGGTAAGTGCTCTTTCTCCACATAAATGACCATCCATGGGTCTGAATAGTGTCCAGGGTATCTGTCTTTCTCCTGAGAGCTCTACTGGATGGGAACCAATACCAGAGTCAAAATCAATGGTTACAGAGTAAGAGTTGTTGCCATTATATTAGCATCAGTCATGGCTTATGGCTTATGGCTTGATTCTATGGCTGGACTCAAGGAAAACCGTCCAATCTGAGACATACAGATGGTCACAAAACCCAGGGCCCCTTCAAAGAGGGCCCCAGTCCTATATATCTGTCCTTAAATGCCAATTATCAAAGCTTTCAACCTAGGTTTACTTGGACTCAGCAAATGCAGTATGAAGAAGCACATTTCTAGGTACAAACCTTCCAGGAGGCAGCAACACAACTAAAGGAACATACCAGTCAGCAGGTAGCAGTTTCATTTAATGAGGCAAAGCAAGAGGTGGAGTCACTGCCTAGATACCTTGCTCACTGTACCAGTTGCTGTGGTCACTCCTCAAAGACAGAATAGAAGATTCCACCCTTGCCCAAAATATGGTTCAGATGTCATAACTAATAATGCCATGCAGATACCAAGAGGATATGGAAAGGTTTATAACATTTACAATGAAGCCTTCTGGGGCAAACAGAGCAGGTTCTCAAGTAGGTCTGGTATATGGTTTGCCAGCAGAGAGGGGCAAATGGCTTGGGGTTTATGGCGAAGTTCGGAGCTATGTGTGGGTTAAGAGTTCTCACGTGGACGATGTTTACATGATTTGAACCTCCTGTTACCTCTAAAAGAGAGAGCACCCAGCCTTTCTTTTTTTTTCAATTTTTTTAATGTTTATTCATTTTGAGAGAGAGACAGAGAGAGCATGAGTAGGGAGGGGCAACAAGAGAGGGAGACACAGAATCTGAAGCAGGCTCCAGGCTCTGAGCTGTCAGCACAGAGCCCGACGCGGGGCTCCAACCCAAAGCCATGAGATCACGACCTGAGTCAAAGCTGGACGCTCAACTGACTTAGCCACCCAGGCGCCCCATCACCCAGGCTTTCGGATTGGCTTTCCCAGATGAGTGGCAGAAGGAGATGGGCAAGTGATGAGACTCAAAAAGGAACAGCAGTGAAACATTAAATATGGAACCAGTCTATTCCATATATGATTAATTATTATTTTAGAATGGGGGTAAAGTAAAATATTCCTTATAAAAGACCTGAGTTTATCATAAGTAGGATCTCAGTGAAGTACTGATGACTGAAGAACATATTTCCAGTCAAAGAAGCATAAACTCAGCAGGAATATCTGAGATGTAAGATGGGGCAGTGAGCGAAGTTGGGGAAGGCTCCCTGGTAGGACCTGGGATGAGGAGCCAGGCTAACGTTCCTTAAGCTCATCAACTTATCTGGTCACATTCGCAGAGCACCATTTTAGTGGCTGACATGGCGGCAACGTGCAAGGTAAAGAATGTCCCAGACCTCACAGAATGTACATTCTCATGGAGAAAGGAAAGCTGTGTGCACACAAACTGGCTGCTCCTGCTGCTTCTGCAAATTCTTGTGGTCCCAACACCACATTCTGTTGCTTTCTGTTCTTTGATTTTACAGGCTGTTCACCTCAGGTGCAAGTACACATCTGTTGCTCTGCTACTTCCCACAAAAGAGAATGTACCGGGGATTATGGTCACAGGGCCTGAGGCTTTTACCCCAAATCAGAAAAGGGAGGGGCACCTGGGTGGCTCAGTTGGTTAAGCATCCAACTTCAGCTTAGGTCACAATCTTATAGTACGTGAGTTCGAGCCCCGTGTCGGGCTCTATCTTTGCTGACAGCTCAGAGCCTGGAGCCCACTTCATGTTCTGTGTCTCCCTCTCTCTCTCTGTCCCTCCTCATGCCCATGCTCTGTCTCTCCCTCACTTTCTCAAAAATAAGTAAACATTAAAAAGGAAGGAAGGGAGGAAGGAAGGAAGGAAGGAAGGAAGGAAGGAAGGAAGGAGAGAGAGAGAGAAAGAGAGGGAAGAGAAGGAGGGAAGGAAGGAAGGAAGGAAAGAAGGAAAGAAGGAAAGAAGGAAGAAAAGGGAGAGGGCACCTCAGGTCCTGAAACAATACGCAAACACCTTAAGCTGACATTCAAGACTCTTTATAACATCTTGAAGCTGCTGACACAGCCATAGACAAACAGTACCTTCCTGATAAAGCTATTTAAAATTAAGTACGCCTTCCTCTGTTCCCCCAAACAGCTTTATCCTACCTCTTTTTTTTGGCCTTTATTCCAGTCTGCTTCTTTATTCTCCATCGTATCCTTGGTGAGCCACTATATCATAATCCTGGTGAACATGATCCCTGAGTTTAGAAGACCTGTGCTTGACTCCCAGATTGCCTCTTTATTAGTTGTATAATTTTAGGCAGGATTACTTAATTTTTCTGAGCCTTAAATTCCTAATCTACAAAGTGGGAATACTAATAGTACTTAATCATACAGTATACGGAGGATCGAAAGGCTTACAGCCTACCATGTGTTTTGCTTAAAAGTTGGCACAGATGACAAAAAAATAATGTTAGCAAAAATTATTGACCTATTTCCCCCACTGAAAGATAAGCCTTTGAAGGTGAGAGATTGTGTCACAATCTGCTGGATGAATACGCATCACCGAGCACTGTGACATATAAAGAGTCTTATATATGTATATATACATATATATGGCTCAGTAAAATTAACATTTCTTAAATTCATTAAGTTCAATTTCATATTTAATCCTCCACTAGGTTTATGCTTCCCTCTGCTTCACATCCCTCTTTGTTTTATCCCGATTTTTTGTTTTAAATCTCTTTCTGTTTCTTTACCTTTTTGTCTTCTCAATCTCAATAGTCATGAAAGTCCCAAGAGATAGGTGAGAAAAATAAGATTAAGGAGACCCTTTTCATAAGGCAAAGGAGTCATGGAATATAAATGAAATTTAATTTCAGAACCACACTGGAATAAGGATGTCTAGGCATCCACTCTGAACTCCTAGCAATGTAGTCACAGCAACAGGCCTGTCCGCCAGCTCCCCGGCAGTGGGCCAGTGTGGGGCGGTGTCATGGCGCAAAGGTAGTGAACTGCGGCAACGGCTCGGCTCAGCTTAGCAGCCCTGTGTGAGGTGGTCCTCCCAGGGTCTGGCAGAGGTATCAGGAAGTCCTGTCTCCATGCTGATTTCTGGAGTATAAAACTTCAAACTCCATCACGGTGGCTGCCATTAACTGATGAAATCAATTAAGCGAGTAGCACTACCTGCTGAAAACTGACCTAGCAAAGACACTGAGGAAGGGCTGGCAGTGAAGAAGGGATGAAACAAAGAGACACTGGACTGGGTTTTCTTCAGGCTGTGTTTTTAGAAACGTAAGTTCTATCCGTGTGTTCTTTCACACTGCTTTGAGCAAGTGCTACCCCAGCAACTCAAAACAACCCCCTGCTTGGCCTCATTCCTTAACCTCACTAAGTTATTACAGTTAATACTGTGGTTAATGGTTTCTGGAAAGACGATATCTATCAGCATCTGAGTGTACACATTTTGGCCTAAATATTGAGAAATCGTAGGTATGTAATGCAAAGCCTGGGTGTGCCTGCCTGTAGAAAGTAGCTTATTAGGATTAATCTTTTACAGAGTGACTAATGCACAGGGAATGAGGCCCCTTCCTCTCTGACTTGCAGACGTTTCGTCCAAGCTTTCAAACAGGTCTCTTTGGAATGCAGCTGGTCGCTATTGAAAACTCTGCTCAAAGATAGGGAACGTAAAAACCTTGCCTTTTTTTTTTTTTTTTTTTTAACTTTTGAATACTCTAGCAAGTTCTTGAAAATCAAATGGCAGAATAAGCAGAAGACTGACTGCCAAAACGCATGCCCAGTTGGGGAAAAGTGTGGGGGGGAATCATCCAGCATACTTCAAGAGCTACAAGTGCAGCCTGGTAGAACTCTGTATTACCTTCTGTTCGGATTCCTGAGCTCTGCCAGACTTTTGTTTGAAAAAGCATCTTTATGAAGCAGTACATTTGTTACGTTGTATCTGAGAATAGTTTTCTTTCACCTTGGTTCCTGCTTCCTGCTTTTAACTTAAGTGCACTGACTTGCTCTCTTGAACTGCTCTTTCAGGAGAAACCAAAAAGCACACAAGGCAGGTGACATTATGCTGAGGATAACCACGCTGACCTTATTAGCCGGGGATATACTTTCCACTAAAATTAGTGCAAGACAATAAGAGTTTTTGTACTAGTGCTGTAGTCAGCTAATAAAAGTCAAATTCTTTTCCAGGGAAATGTAATTGTTACTCCTTGTAAAAAAAAAGGAGGGGGGGTACGGGGGAGTTGCTGTTTTATCAATAAAAGCATACAGAGCTGAATACCTACACAAAGAAATTTTCAGTATAATTTATGGCATTTCATCACGTTGAACTGCATTCCAAGTAATTCACCCTGGCAGTTTTACTCTCAAAATGGAAATCTTTATATTTTTCTTGCCTTCACCAAATGAAATGAGTTTGTGTTCAACTATAGTCCATATACTTGATAATTTGTCTGACTGGGTAAGGTTATTAGCAATTTAAGAAATAAACCCATTTGGATTTTCAGAGAGACTTAACAGAAACAGGAGATTGCTACGATGATCTCTTAAAAATTACAATGTAACACACAACAGTGAGATGTAAGTAACAAGATTTTCCATATACCAATAACACCAAGGAAATTCAGACTCAAATTCCCTCGATTAATTTCCAGGATTTAAGTGATTGGTATTGAAGTCAATAAAAGATACATTTTACAAAGCAGAGAGGTCATTCAGTTCAGAAAAGCAGACCAAACGCATACTGTCTTTAGAGTTTCCGTGGTTAAAATGCACTCAGATCAATTGGGTGAAAGACTGTGTAAGATTCTCCAGTCTGGTCACAATGAAGTGGAAGGAGATGGTCACAGCTAGAGGGTCCTGAAGGTCTCAGCTGATAAAATACGAGGCCTGTAAGGGCACTTGAAGATTATTTAGCACAACCCCATAGTTTTATAAAGGAGGAAATTGAGGCTTGGAGAGATTAAGTGACCTGGCAAACCACACTCACTGGGTCTGTATAGGTAGATATTCACCGTCTTGCCTTTCAGATAGAGATCTTTTAACTCCCCCATCAGATTCTTTCAGGAGTTAATGATTTTTTTTTTTAGTATTATTTAGATTCCTTTTGATTTTATGTTTTATAATGAGGATGATAACTCTTGGGTAAAATACAGAGATTTCAAAATTGTTACTAATTTTTTTAAATTATTTTAATGTTTACTTATTTTTGAGAAAGACAGAGTGCACACAGGGGACAGGCAGAGAGAGACACACACACACACACACAGAACCCGAAGCAGGCTCCAGGCTCTGAGCTGTGAGCACAGGCCCAACACGGGGCTCAAACTCACAGACTGTGAGATCATGACCTGAGCCAAAGTCAGGTGCCTAACCGACTGAGCCACCCAGGCGCCCCAGTTACTTGCTTATTTTTAAGTTCCATTTAAGTTTAAGTTCCATTTTTAAGTTCTTGTGACATTACAGAAAAATGCAGATCGCATTTTACATTTGGATTCACCTTTTCAATTTACAAAACACTTTAATATCTACGACTTGCCAATGATATAAGCTACTTACTATTTAATCAAATGAGGATGAGCAAGGTTAAATGAATTTGCCAAGGTCACAGGCAATATAGAAGTCAGAATTTGAACCCAGCACTTTTTATTGTTTATACCACATAAGCTGTGGGTGGATAACTAAGGTAAAAGCATCAACTCATAAGGTTCTCACTGAGGAGGAATTGAACTATTATTCATTTGCAATCTTTCTGTAAGAGCTTCCTTCATTTGGTAGCTTAGAGATGAGATTTAGACCCAAACAGAAATCCCACCTTTACCTTATACTAGTTGGGGACATTGGTTAAGTGATCTCTTTAAGTCGCAATGGTCTGTTTAATATTTATAATAACCATAGATTTTTCTATAACTATTAAGTGAGAAGCAAGAGAAAGGGAGAGAGTTATGTTTCTATGAATTTCAGTAAACACTGCTGGTAATTATCTTTTATATCACTAAGAATGCAGGCCCCTTAAGAGAAAAGATACCTGTTTTGTCTTTAATGTAGAATATAAACAATGACAAGATATGTGCAGCTATATCTCCCTAATACTTAGTGTGTTTCTAGAAGACAATAGGTGTCCAATAAACCATTGTTTTTTGTTATCGTAACATTTAATTTCGACTTGGAAGATAAACCCTACCCTAGGTTGACTGGCTGGTTGGCTTCTTATTTCTTTATTTCAGCATGAAATGAGAAGTGTGAATTTTCGATTCTGTCTTTAGGTCTCAGCTCTCACGTGCCTCTCACATGGCGAGCATTTGCTCTGCTGTTGTTTCTCTGGTGTTTAAAGTGATAGCATGTAAGACTGGTAGCAATGGTCTCTAGCTACTTGTCTGACAAGCAAATTATATTATCTGACGCTCAACCAAAGAAACCATCTAGTCCAATGGTAGAGGAAAAATAGCTATGTGACACTGATAAATTATACTATACTTATACTTTTTGGAAGTTAAGGATTGTGATTGATGATACACCATTTTTAATTTATGCACTAGCTTTAGCTACCTCATAAGATCCATCTTGACCAAAATGGTTTTTGTTTTATTTTGCATCAATTTATTTGCAAACCAGATGGTAGATGACACACAAATATATATGTGTATATATTTTGTATGACAAGTGACCAAGGAAGAGAAAGCTCAGACTTAGTTTACAGATGTTTCTGCAGGCTATTCACACACCATTCAAAAGTGACCGGCTGCAATGTGATAGTCCCCTTTCTGGGACATCCTTGAAGGCCAATGATAAGGGGAAAGTCTTCTAGAGGACAGAATTTCAAGCAGGGCACCCAGATACACTAGATGGTAAATGACACGAGGTAGGAGCTTGTATAGATTCATAGGTGGTAGCCAATGGTTTGCCTGGATAGTTAGGGATTTGGAAGGAACGTGACTGGGAAACTGGCAACAAGGAAATTTGGAGAATAGGAATGCGGATAAACTTCTCTGAATGAGCAAAATAAAAATGTGAAGATATTTGTGTCTCATGTGAATGATCACAAATGGGTTACTTCAGCAGAGGAGGTTTTTAATAATCAGGAGGATAGGATGAGCTTTCCTATGGGTATCAGCAGCTTCTTTTCCCCAGCCACCCCTGTTATTGCCCAAGGGGCTCATGGACCATGTGGCCATGGTGGAAGGGATGGAGGGCTCAGCAATGTAGACTTGCATTTACCAACACCAACTTGTCATCAAGTATTGCTGAATGCCCAATATGCCAGCATCAGAGACCAACACAGAGCCCCTGATATGGCATCATTCTCTAGAGTGATCAGCCAGCTACCTGGTGGATTGCACTGGACTGATTTTATCATGGGAGAGGCAATGGTTTGTTCTTACTCGAGGAAACACTTCCCCTGAGTATGGATTTGCTTTCCCTGTAGTGCTCCTCTCACAACTGCCATCCATGGATGTACAGAATGCTTTACCCATTGTCGTGGTATTCCACACAACAGTGCTTCTGATCAAAAAAACTAACATCACAGTAAATGGAGTTGAGAAGAAAATTCTAGGCAGGACAGGAAAAAAAAAAAGATATGCAAAGATTAAGAGCATACACATAAGCAGAGAGGCAGGAAGGGCCAGGGTATATTTGGTGATTGTCAAATACTAACTCCTGGTTATAGCGGGGGGGAGGGTGACTGTGGCCCACCTCCAGTTTGGTAGCCAGTGGTGGGGCAGAAGAAAAGTGTGCTCCATACTAAGGCACGTGGATTTTATTAAGCAGGTCCTGGACATGCACTAAAAATTCTAAAGTCAGAGGATGAAAATATCAGACTTGCATTGAAAATATTCAACTCTAGCAGAAGCAGAGAAGGAGTGAGGTACCACTTGTATCTTCCAGGTCCTAAAAGCCTGAGGGTAAAACTAGGTTTGCAGCAACAGTCACAAGGTATTATTTTCCTGACTATTTAAAGACCCCTCCCACTAATTTTTTTTTCCCTAAGTAGATCTGAGAGTCCTCAAAGGTGTCTCCTACAAGGCCAAGTCCCTTTGGTTATTTTGTGATCGTCACGATTTCTTTCTTCCGTAAGTGTTTAGGACCTGGAGAAGGACTTCCTGGAACTCAGTCCTGCCTCCTCCGTTCACTAGCTAAGTGAATGCAGTCAGGTTATAAGGAATAAATAAGTTAGCATTTGTAAAGTACTTAGAACAGTGCCTAGCACACAGTAAATGCTTGTATAACAGTTGTGATTCCAATTAGCGATGTGTTTTTCATACTGTGAGTCAGAATACATTATTGGTCCATAAATCAATTTGGTAGGACTAACCAGCATATTTTTTTAAATTAAAGAATATAGGATACAATATAATGGAAAATATCAGTTGAATCTAGAAAATATCAGAGTGCACTGTATGGCAAGGGTCAGCATCCTTTCATGAAGCTTTGTTTCAGTATACATGGATGTGTGTGTGCATATGCATGTGTGTGTACTCGGCTGTGATAGAAAACACATTTCTCACTGCACTTAATGATTAGAAAAACAGATGCGTTATTCTGACTGCTTTATCCATAACCCCTAGTTCTTGGAATATAGCAGGAACCCATACATATTGGTTGGGGTCAGTGAATGGATGCATGAGAATACTGGCTTTGTGGTCATGTTCCCTGTGGTTGTCAATGTTCAAAGCAGCTGTTTGGTTGCTAGTGCACAGTCAAGGGCAAAGGCTGCTGTTTCTGTGGCTGCCCACTGGCAACTACACCAAAGTCACTGATGGACCTGAGGTCCCCACCTAGGACACGTCTTCCCTTGGCCGCAGAAGGTGTTGAAATCAATACTGCCAAGAGCTACCCTTCCAATGTTCTGTTGCGACTGAGGTGAAATTAACTTTTGTTTTTCACCTTACAGCCATCTGGGATCCAGACAAGAGTCTGAGGCTAGCGGTAGGACAATAACTGCAGATATGCTGTCATCTTCAGAATCATCTCTTTCCAATGACACTAGTCCAGCTTTCTTGAACCAAAACTCTCTTTGCTTCTGCCTTCCTTGAATCTTTATTTTTTTGAGAGTACTAAACCTGTCATAATAATAGAGCCCTGTAAGCGGCCTTGCCTACCTAGATCTATTTCAACATGCCTGTATCCTTTGTGAACACAGTTGATCTCATGCCGTTATCAGGGCGTTTGGCAACATTCTTGGCAAGATATGACAGGGGCCTGAAACAAGTCAATGGCAGTGTTAATTGAGATGTAGCCACCTTAACCCAGGGAATTTAGGACACTGTGCATCCATTCAAGGATAATCTTCAAAACATGCAACAACCAGTTTGGGAAGAACACTGACCAACTTAACTGATGCCGCAAACAATCAGAAAGGACTCTAGACATAAACAACACTGTAGTTGTGAGCCAGTGTTCACTGGCTGAATCTTTAATTTCCATGATTGTTTTGGATTATGTTTTCAAAAGTTCAAGTTAACAGAGATTTCTGAGCAATAGCATGGAGGTCAGTGGACAAAAGAAAAGTTGGATTATTAAAGTCCCCTGGCAGAGGGCAGGTAGTTGATGGAATGATTAGTGGTTGTGTTGCTATGAACTGGGTCTAAGTGAATCGGTAGCTATTTTTAATGATCATGGCTTAAGAACCTTCAGAGAACTACCCTTGAGAATTTACCAGAAAGTAACTGCAAATATCATATACAGAGTTTTCCAAAGCACACAAAACCATATAGTGCGCAGACATCTCACCTATTGATCTGACTTTCCTGTGGAGTTAAAGACAAGACTTTTTACAATTCATGAAATTAGAACATCATTCTTAAGTTGATGATAAGCCTGCTAACTGTTCGTTCTGACTTGGCCCGGAAATGCCCTGTAACATTTTGCAGTGCAAGACCTTTCAAACTGAAAGATTAATTTTGATGTGGAAAAAAAAATAAGTTGCATTCCTATTGCATTTGACTTTTGAGACAGTAAAACTCTTGATTATTTGAGGTGCTAACACTTTTTTTTTAATACACTAACCTTGCCATTTTTATCAGGAGTACAGAGAACAAATAACTAACCTGATCAATGCCAACATCTCCTTTCAGATTCTCCTATGTATTAAAACATAACTTTAACATTTACATTGGTTGGAGTTGTATGCTTTTCATTTTGTCTCTGAGTTAAACATTAGCTATTTTTACCCTACCCTATTCTGTTATCACATACAGATACGAAATTATACTTGTTTGTTGACAGAGAGGGAAAGGAAAAAAAGTTAATGACAGAAAGCATTTTGTAGGTGTTTTGAGAGCCCAGAGAGGAAACAGGAATGTTGTTTACAATCTTTCTGTCTCTTATCTACGTCCTCCCTAATATTCTTTCTCCTAGATTCTGTAACACATTTTTTTTAATGTCCACTTCCTCTTTGTTCCTCATGAAAGAGATGTGGGATGGGGCTTCCGACTCGGTTAGGCATGCTCTGACAAGAACTCTCGCTGCAACACATAAAGCACAAACCTGTTAAGGATTTCACCTTTTAAGAAATGACAGAATAATTACAGGACAACATGTCCTTCATGAGTAAAAACAACTAAACTAAAGTGCTTTCAAGGCTGGCGTGGCCTACTTCTCTCCTGGCAAGCTGCATAAATCATCAGCTGTGCGGGGACGGTTTCACGGCGCGTGGCGCACGTGTGCGCGCGGCGCGTGTGCGCACACCTCATGGGTTAATGCGCTCGGTTTCAGGTTAGTTGAGACTCTGATAATAACCCCCCAATACATTTTACGTCCATCTCTCTCCCCCTTAATCTTTAAACCTCAGGCTGCTTTAAGGGGAAAATTTAATCCATATATGTCTGCCTCATTTTCATTTAAATCGTCAAAAAGTTGTTTTAGAAGAGTTCTTTGATGTCCTAGACTCCCTTGAGCTTTTCCTTAGCCTATTTTCTTAAAAACAGGAATTAGCATTTTCCCAGGTATGGAGGGGCTCTAATTCTCTTTCTCCCCAAACATGACCCCCACCATCCCCGCCCCAGGTCTCCATTGGAAAAAAAAAAGTTTGCAGTTACTGAGAGAGTACAGAAAACAACTTATCTGAAGATCAAAAGCATTTACAAATATGAACTCTTAATGCAGGGCCCCACATTGAGGTTAATAATTAACATTTCTGCTCTTTCGGGACCCGATTCTACCCAGAGGACCTGCCCCGGGAAGTACTCGATCTCCCTACACCTGACTGGTGCCTGCCTTCTAGAGAATTCAGAGATGTGGATCTTAATGCAAGAAGCAGGGTTTTTTTTTTTTTTTTTTCCTGCCTTATCATATTTTTGATAGACCTACAGATATGCCCATGTTGAAACCCATTATTTTTTGCCTTCCGGGTGGTACTTTACTTCTTTGCTTTGCACCTAATGTGTATCATTTTATTCTGGTTTTCACATTCAGGACAGACTTCTTAATCATTTTTAGATACACAAAAGTAGGCATATTCCATTTTACTGTGCACAGTATTATCCAAAGAGTAATCTATGTTTGGCTAAAACTCAAGGGTTCCCACAGTGAAGTCCTAACTTTAATCAATGGAGAAATCTCAGAAAATTGTTTAGAAGAAATGCACAGTTAGAGAAAGAGAGCAAATGTTATATTTCTCACTTTCTGAAGACTTTCAAAATAAGAGAGTTCTATTTCAAATATACTTTCTTTTTCCTCAACACTGTTGAAGCTTCCCATTTCAGATTAAATTCAATTAATATCAGAGGGGATGAATCTGTGATACTGGCTTCTATGAATCAACCTGAAGAAATCCTCAATCATCATGTACCAAGTGGTGAATCATTTTGGAATGGGGATATAGGATTCCAGGTTGGGATGCTCAGAATCAACGGACTGTTTGTGTATTGTTTTGGAAGGTAAGGCTGATCATGTCACCCCATTGAAAGCCTTCAGGGGCTGCTCACTGCATCCAGAATAAGGAACAAAATTCAGGATTAAGAAGTCAGCCGAGCCCTACAGGATGTCATGGCCGTCACTGTCTCTGCTCCATCTCCACGTGAGCCCCGTCAGAGCCATAGAAGACCCCCTCGTCTATACTGCGTAAGCTCGTGGATCTCTGTGCCTTTGCAGATGCTGATGCCTATCTTAGGAGTGCTCTCTTGCTTTATATGCCTGCTGGGTTTTTCTGGCATTAAAGGCCTACCTCAAAAGATACCTTCTCTGTGTCACTTCCCGTAACTCCTTCAGGCAAGTTTATTCTGATCTGTCTACCCCATAGTCTTCCCCATAACAGTGTCAGCTTTGGGAGGGAGGCAGCGTATACCATTAATTGTTCTGTCTGCAGCACATTGCATGGTACCTGGCAGAGTGACCTTCTGGGGACAACGATCTGCACACATCCTCCACTGCCACCACGAGGAAGTCAGTGAGGCTGGGCTACAGGCCCCACAGCCCTACTTCAACCAGAGCAGCCTCACTTTTTTGTTTGTTTGCTTTGCTTTTTATTTATTTTTTGAGAGAGAGAGAGCAAGCTGGGGAAGCACAGAGAGACAGCGAGAGACACAGAATCTGAAGCAGGCTCCAGGCTCCGAGCTGTCAGCACAGAGACTGATGAGGGGCTTGAACTCATGAACCGTGAGATCATGACCTGAGCTGAAGTCGGGTGCTTAACCGACTGAGCCACCCAAGTGCCCCTAGAACAGCCTCACTTTTATCTGTTCACATTCTGGGCTTCAACAGCAGCACAAGTTAGCCTCTTCTTAGATATGTATTAAATGGATGGATGGATGGGTAATTAGAGTGCAGAGTCTTAGAATTCAGTCCAGTTTGACAAATCCACAAATACTTATTAAGCACTTATACACAGTGTTCCAGTTCTAGATCCAATGAGATCTAGAAAGAAGTAAATAATTCAATGTCCACTTGAAGAAATTTGGGATTGGAAAGTGAGTTGGGGCTTTACTACATAATTAATTAATTAATTAATAGGAATTCCAAAGTCAAACAATGTAAGCCCCACAGGTGGCTTTTGAGGCCAAAGCCTCAAATCCAGTTCCAAACTGAATTGGGCCTAGTGGCCCAATTTTTTTAAAAATTGCCTTTTAAAAAAATGCCTTAAATAATAAAGTATTTTTAAGTTCCCATGTACTTTTCCATAGATAACCTTCTCTAAAACTCACCACTCCTATGCCTAGAACGTATTCTTTTGCATGCTTTAAAGACACATGAGATAAAATAACCACATAAACAACAATAAATAGGTGAGTTAAGTGACCAGCCCTATTTTCATGGCTAGGAGGCAGCAGAACCAGGAAAGAAGAATCCACATGTGTTTGCTCGACATGGGTTTTGTCGAGCCTAAAGCATAGACAGGGGGAGCATCTTCACAAAAGGAAGACAGCATTACGAATACAAAATTAGAAGGTAAATGGTTCTTTAGAATGAGACAGAAATCACAGCATTATTTTTTTTTTTATTATTAATTGCATGACACATTAATGGTGCTCTTTTTCTTTACATATTTTTAGCTATGTACTCTGTTCAGACTTCTGGCTCCAGGGTTTATCCTGTCTCCATCTATCAGGACCAAAATCATGGTAACCAGCCAGCTTGGTGTAGTGAAAGATGGTCACTAGGGCTGTGTCAGAAGTGACCTCTACTTAAGCCATGTGCAAGTTTAGAACACCCTATGCCATTCCTTTATGACCTCACTTATACTGCCTCCCTTAAGGAACAGTCAGGTTTGAGCACATGTTTATAACCAAAAGAGCTTTTGTTTGGATTCTTTAATGAGATCATCAGAAAGCCCATGGTGCTGGGATGGGGGGTGGGTGTCTTCTTTTTCAGAACTGAGTCACTCCTGACTCAATGTTCACCAAAACAGTTTCTCCTTAGTATCACTTATTATTTCATGACCAGCCCTAAACACAGTACGTGGCAGGCAGACAGCACATGAGCCATATTTGGTGAGTGAAGGAAGGAATGAATGACAAGGCAGTGTTTTATGTTAAAGAATATCATCCAGAGCTGTGATGCTGAAGCACCTAGGCCTGTGGCCTGGAGAGACCATTTGGAGGAGGATTCACTAGTAGACAGTGGCTGGAAAGTACTACCCAACCCCTGAAGAGTCGGTGATTTTGCTAACAGCCCTGTACACATCCTTTCCCTCACTACCCAAAACAGAAAAAGGCATTCCACAGGAGTCAGGGTAGATGAGCTGTCTCCCCCCCCGCCCCACCATTGGTGCTCATTGTGGTCATGCATGTCAAGTTCTTTGCACCAGCCCAATGCTCTCGCTTGGCGAATGCACATGTACAGCGTCTCCTGCTGACTGTAGGCATCACTTCCCAAATCACTCCACAGGTCGCATCATGGGCTCCAGTGCCTCTGTAGTTGGTTGAGCTTTCGTATTCCATTTATCTTTTTTTTTTCCATCCATGTAACTGTAGGTCTTCTGGGGCTCCAGATGAGAAACACCGCTTGATGCCCTACCTTCAGCTTTTCCCTTCCGTAGAGCTCAGTCACTGACCCAGCTGCATACCAAGCCATTTCAGTTTTGATTACCCTCATGTGCACTTCTTTTATTTGTCTCCAGTGTATGTTTCCTGTAATATGATATTTTTGTGGGAGCCTAACCCTAGGGTTGGTATGCCCTGACCTTTGGTGTTCAAATCATTTGTGAAATCTGTTGTGTGCCCCTTTCACTTTCAGTTTCCCATCATTACTTCCTTCCGTTATTTTGCTTCATTCACATCTGTGTTTGCTTACTGCGCACCCAAATATGTCAGACATTTCAATGACGAAAAAATACAAAGACACACCATCATCTTCTTTTCTAAGTTATCATAGGTTATGATCCCTAAACAAACTCCAGAGTCCTCTGCAGAAGATAGTTTATTAAATAGAACAATCAAATATAGTAGAAACTCAATGAACTTCTCAGTGAACTAGGCGAGGCTGAACATAAGGAGATAAAGGGCATTGTTAAGATCTTTTGGAGGCATTTTTCATGCAATGCTTTTATCATTTATCTCCTTAATCCTTGCCTAAACAACTTCTAGCCCTTTTGTTTTCAGATTCTAAAGCCCTTTGCAGAGCTTTAAAACACTCTTGAGACTTTATAGTTTGGTGTCCATCTTTCCCTTAAAACTATGGACTCCACTGGAGGACAGAGAGTCTGTCTGCTGTTTACCTAATATCCCGATTCTAGAAGATAGTAGGTGCTCAGTGCATGTTTTTTGAAGGAGTAATGAATGGACCTCCCTTTACTCTTTTCATTGTCATTGATCTTCACTATGGACGTTTTCTGTTTTTTATTTCTCTTGTTCTAACTCACTTCCTCTTCTCTTTATTCTTAGAGTTGTGTATCACTTTCTGACCTCCACCTCAGTCTTGTCTTATCTTTTACATTCTTTTCAATTTTTGTTGACTTTT
Source organism: Hyaena hyaena (assembly GCF_003009895.1). Taxonomy (NCBI): domain Eukaryota; kingdom Metazoa; phylum Chordata; class Mammalia; order Carnivora; family Hyaenidae; genus Hyaena; species Hyaena hyaena. The sequence goes on from NW_024081176.1 coordinate 82,692, forward strand.
TTTTTTTAGATTTGTCATCATCATGTATTTTCCTCTACCATTGTCTACCACTTTCCAGGTCTTTGGGAGCCTGGACTAGAATTAGGGATACCACTTTGAGAACAATAATTCTAACTTATAATGCAAAATGATAGATGGGTGACCAGTGGGAAATTCAACCTCCCTCTGCCCACTCTTCTGTCAGTTTCTCTTACACATGGCACAGGATATTGTCTAACCAAGACACTGAGAATAATCCTGAAAGCAAGCCAAATTTAATTTGAAGAATCATTGAACAGAATAAGGAGATAAACATGGTGTACAGGTAAAAGCGGCTGTGAGGATAGAGAAGCAGAGTAGGAATGAGACAATAAATTTGAGAGTCAAGAATTTGGGAGCTAACATCAGTAGTGCTCATGACAATCTATAGCATGCTGATCAACAGCTTTAGATTTATAAAGGCATGGGTTTCATTCATTAGCTGTGTGACCTCGGGCAAATTACTTAACCCCTCTCTGCTGCTGTTTGTTTGTAAAATACCATACAGGGTCTCTGTACTGTTTAAGTTGCATCATGGTTGATGTATGATAATGGTGCTCAATAAATTGCAGTCGTTAGAGTTATGGCTTGTTTGAACCATAAGAAAAACCTTCATTCAGGAATTACAGAAGAAGGAACAAGAACGAGAGAGGAAAAACAGTAGTAACTAAATCAGTCTCTAGTTCCTTTGGCATTACTCTACCTTCCATACCATCCAGTCACCATTACCATACAGGAAGCGATGAAACCAGTAGAATTTCTAGTTCCCGAAGTCCTCATTTCAATGAATGAAATGAAATGTTTGCATTCCAGGAGCTGACTATTGTCCCTGGCCAGTGCAAATGAGTGAATCACAGCATATCAGCTGGATATGAAACGTGGGCACACAGAAATTCTCCCTCAAACCAGCCTCACCAAAATTATGAGGTTCCCATTGCCTGGGCCATGATGAGTTTGCTTTGGGGGCCCTTCACTATTGGACACTTGGTTATTGATGCTCTGACTAGAAAGCTCAAGGAAAAGCCCAGCTTTGGTTCTGTGGTTCCCCTTGGGAAGAATGGAGAAGCTGGAGAGGCCCGTTTTTCTAAGGCAGTTTGCCTCCAGGCTACAGACTATATCATGTTGGTAAAATGATAAACACTGATGATTACCACCCACATTTGCATCTATATTCATAATGCAGAATGTATTCTATGTAGCAACCCCAGCACCCTTGTTTATTATTTCTTTGTGCAACATGAAATAGGGGTCTGAACAAATAATCTTCCCCTCATGTTTAATCCTTAAGCTAGGCTCTTGTTTTCTGGCTTTTAGACATTCTCGAAATGTTCAAACAGCCTGCTAAACACTATTTCTCGTTCTTGAAATACAATATTTTGAACTCTATTATTCCACCTTCATCTGCTTCCCATGTAATCTCATAGCATGGAGTAATTTAAAAGAAATATTGTTCCTGTGTGGCTTTCTTGTTCTAACTTAAGACCAAATTCTGGGCTATTGTAAAGTTTAGAAAAGCTACCTCAAACATCTGAATACTTAGCTTACTCACCACATAGATTTTTTAACATTTCTTCAAGTACTAAACCATAGGCAGCCCATCCCATCCATTTCTCTAAACACTGGCTCCACAACTCAGAGGTTATTTTCAATGGCCAAGACAAAGTATGATTATAGGAAACATTTCTCCCTATTTTTCTCCAACCCTGGAGACTGGTCTCTTCTGGCTCAGCTCTGGAAAACCAGTCTCAAGGAAATCATAGCAGGCATGGGAAGTCTTCCAGTTATAAAACTCTTGCCCACCCCCCATCCCCCTCCAAGGAACAGTGTGTACTGAAGCTGACCCAGAATCAATTCTCTGAACTCTCCATGAGTAGTTTTGGTTTGGTGTTGAATTTCTGATGTGGATCCACCAGGTATCTTTTGCTTTGGTCCATAGTAAACCCAGATAGTATAGGTCTTCTGCAAATTGGAGTAAAATGTCTGAGCCTATTTTACTACCTAGGCCCACTTTAGAACTAAACTCATTTCATCATGTGGCGGGTTATAACAATAGGCCAATAATTAGTTATCTCCTCATTTACTATCACTATTGCTTAGGGAGGAGGGATTTCTTACAGGTTTCTTTTAAAGTCCCCATCTCTTCTGCTTCCTCCATATGAATTACCGTCTATGAATCTTGAATTATGGCATGTCTTCAATATGTATCTGTCTTCAATATGTATCTGCTTTTAATATATAACATTGAAAGTTACACATAGCCATAGATGTCACTTATCTGATGATCAAAGAGTGAAAAGGATAAAAAGAAGTATAGCTTGGGCCAGACATGACAGGATGAAGCATTGTTAGGTTGCTCTTGGTTTTTGAGGGTGGGACTCCTTTTTCAAACAGGGTAGAAGAAGCTGTCTTTAAAATGCATGGCCAGCCACCAAGGCAAAGCACGACGGATGCCGTTTAAAAGGAGATTGTATCTCTGCAACAGCCAGTAAACTTTTTTTTTTTTTTTGGAAAGAAGTGTTCATCGAGGACTTAGCATCAACTTTGTATGTAAATGCATACTAAAAATAAACCATGCATTATGGATGATAGGTACATGGCTCCGTCTCAAGGATTTTGCAGACTAGTTGGAAAGCAAGCCCCTTACCTACAAAACATTTCATCCAAACGTCCATTTCCATTTCCAACCAATGTGTTGTACTGTATTTTTTTCCCTACAAGAACCTCCAGACTAGCTGTCGGGGTGACAGACACTCTGCCTTATCACTAGCTCCATGTAGACCAACATATGGAAAAGTAAAAAAAGGATCTGCAGCCCAAACAATGTGCTTCTGTTGCTTGTTTCTGAGTGTTCTGTTGGGCTGGTGCTCTAGCTGTCCCACTGATAATGTTTTCTGGTCTTAAAAAGTGATGAAACCAAACATAAGTTAGAAAAGTATCCAAGAGGAACAAAGGAAAATGTGGAAAACATCTGTGGTCTCAAATGATATGTTTTCATTTGATTTCATTGAAAATGTTTGCAGATCTACAATATTTGAAATGTATGGCTCTCTCTTGGATAATTTAACTTTCAATATAAGCAAGTTCCTCGGTAAAAAACTATAGAGGTATCAGTGGGTGACAAGTTAACACAAACTGTTTTTGAGAATCCACTTCGAGCGTTTTTGATATTTTGCACTATTGAGTCTCTTCCATGGTTTTTTGGCACTATAGAGTCTCTTGTATGTTTTTTGTCTCTTTCTGCATATTTGGCCTCTGCCTCTACGTTCAATACGTGGATCGGTCCTTTCGTATAGCTCTGGGCCTCAACTAGGAACCCCCCAGTTATAGGAAAAGATCTTATCCTCCATCCCAATGTTTGGCTCTCCATCCTGAGGTTTGGGCCACATCCTATGTGTTTTGCAGAGAGACCGGCATCCAGGAAAGGCTCCACCCTCAGACATTTGTTTAGAAAGCTGCAGAGGTTGATTGTTTCCATGCACACTTTTACTTTGGTCCTTTAAGGTCCCATCGTGGAAGTGCAGCTGTTTGTGCTATCTGCATTGCACTTTTTATACCTACTCTGTTTAGGTAAGTGGAGGTTCTTTGTCTGGCAAAGAAATTCTGAGTCCATCCTTGGCCCCACTGCTTGAGTACAATGGCACAGGCAAGAAAGGCACAGAGCACAGATGATCAGCTTTTGAAAAATCCAAGGGGGGCCAAGATGACAGCCTCTGACACAGGCAGGCATGGCAGAAGGGCATTAATTATCCATAACTACAAGCATTTCCATGTGCACACTTTCCACCTGCTGGGTCTAACTCTGTGACAGTCTGACTTTACCCACTGTGGGAATCTTTAAAAGGTATCATCTTTATGAACATTCTTTGAGCACTTGCAATGTGAGAACATTATGAGAGGTTCTGGGAACCAAAGAGAGAAAAGACAGATTTCCCACCCTCTAGAAACTCATAGTCTAGGTGAGAAAGAATTGAACAAAAATGCCGAGGTACAAGGGGCGCTGTGTTTAGTGCCGTGTGAATGATGGAAATAATACAGACCGTAAGATTTTAGGAAAGGAAGTACTTCAATCTGGAGTGTGGCTCTACACAGATTTGAATGTCTTAGAATAGGTCCTTAAGTTCTTGTGGACAAGGACTTTGGTGCAATGCAATGGACTCCGGTGGGTTTAGGTATCCCTAAGCTAAAAACAAGAAGGTTTTAAAAAGGAGATTGTCTGCAAGTTAAAGTTACACACTTTTCATGGAAGAAACTAGAATAGAGAGGTGGTCAGCCCTGCCTCAAAGTGGGCTCGCTTGAGCTGCTGGGGAGCCATGTAGATGAAGCCTCTGAGGCCCTTGTTTGCACAGGAAAGCCTTGATAGATAAGAAAAAACACTGAGGCTGCAGGCTCCTGCTTTGAACTGTGCAGATGTGAGATGTGCAAAGAATGTTACAAGCCCCCTGCTTTGACACAGATAAGAGTAGCAGGCAGAAGATAGAGCCCTGTGTTGGGAGGCTGAGAGCCTTGAGAAAAGGCAATGTTAATGCATTTCAACCAGCGAAGGCTTCTAGCAACTGGGATATGGGAGAGTTGGGGATAGGAGGAATGCCAGGAAGAACTGTAGGTAGGAATATATAGTGGCATAGCAAAAGCCAGGCATCTGGAGATTCCCCTGGCCTTCTAAAAGAAGCATTTTTGCCTGAAAACCTCATACCCATGCAGAGGATGGACTTTCTAAATCACCTTCTATGTCTCTGGCCATTTCCACCCTAGCTGCAGCCTAACAAACACGTAAGCCCACGGTATCTGGTTGACCAGACTGATTCTTAATAAAATTCAGTCACACTGAAACTGAATTTCTAATTCCCCAGGTATTGACCCAGGGCCGACACCACTCCTTCAGATTGTATGAAAGGGACTCAGTGTCCCCAGAATCACACACATTTCCACGTGGACCCAGGGGCCAGTGCATGTTGGTGCTTTGTGGGGGAAAGCTGATGGCTCCTGGGAGATATAGATTCTCAAGCATTAAGTTTGTCTTGTTCTAGCCCAAGCATGATAGTGGAGCCTTCAGTAAATTTTTAACTTGTCATTAAAAGTGCCTTTCATATCAGAAATTTCAAGGGCAATGATAGCTGAACAGGAAGAAAAGACAAGCATAGGAATTATACAAATAAGCAATCATTCATTTTGAATACAAAAGAGAAATGCACCTTTTTGAGGTTGCTTCAAGAATTTTTTTTTTTCAAGTGTATTTTTGCTGGTAGATTGCTGTTAGGGGTACCTCTAAGCCTATCAGCCATAAGAATATTGCTTTGCCACTTTTTTCTTAAGAAGTAAAATGAATGAAGTTAGAAAATGTAAAACTTCCAATGTGTTTTCAATTGTAGATCATGGAGCTGTCGTCCTGAAATTTGGGGAAGATAACTTTTAATTACAGTAATAAGAACCACATGGGCAATGATTGATGTGAACCTGATGTGTCCTATTCCTTTATTAATCTTTTTAATTAGAGGCAAAAGAATTTTTTATCTGCCAGGAAGGAGATGAGATGGGCTGTGATGCCCTGCCACACTTTGGGGCTGGAGAACCTTATTGCTCAGCAGGAGTCTCTGTTAACCTGGGGCCAGGAGGTGACAGACCCAAAGCCGGGAACACTTGTTTCCAGCTGGGAATGGCTTTTCTTATATCTCTTGCTGCAGATCATCTGCATGAACAACCTTTTTTATTCCCCCTTTCTTTCTGTTGGATTGGTTTTTGCTGGCACTGTTAAACTAGGGAGTTAGGGAGAACATTTAAATTGTTGCCACACCAGTGTTGGGAGTTCACATCTGCCAGGACAGGAAGGATGAGGACCTGAAATGGCAGATGTTGGAGAGGCTGGAAAGGGAGCACAGGGTACAATAGAATCATGGCAGAAAGTGTACTTAGGCCACAGAAACAAAAATAATGAGGTCAGCATTAACTAGGATTGCTGGCTGATGACAGAATTGACAAAAATAAAAACAAAACAGGGTGGGAATAATTTTTTTACAAAGTAAGTAATCAACAGTCATGAAGGATGATATAATACCCTCCTTTTTTTTTTTTTTTTAATGTTTTATTTATTTCTAGGAGAGAGAGAGACAGCGTGAGCAGGGGAGGGTCAGAGAGAGAGGGAGTCACAAAGTGAAACAGGCTCCAGGCTCTGAGCTGGCAGTCAGCACAGAGCCCGACGCGGGGCTCGAACCCACGAACCGCGAGATCATGACCTAAGCGAAAGTCGGACGCTTAACCGACTGAGCCACCCAGGCGCCCCTATAATACCCTCCTTTAACAGTAAAGGTTGATGAAAATTCTTTGCTCTCTGTGCTATAGAATTATATACTCATTCAACAGATTTTATTGAGATCTTACTATGCTTCATACTGTACCGGGCCTTGGGGATGCTATTATTGGGAAGGTGATCTGGAAGAGCCATAATCTTAAGAATGATACAGGTACAAATGTGGATATGGAGATACAATAAAGGAATTATTGAATTGGCAGGTAGTTAAGAGATAAGGGTACATCCTGACAGGGTGAGAAGCACATGAGGTGTCTCATCAAAGAAAAGGAATTTTCTAGGTATATATGGAGAAAAGTTGTTTGCGTAGAAAGAATACCCATTCAAAGCTATGGGGCTACAAAGCGCCCTTTCCTGGTTAGAAAACTGTGTAGTTTGGCATGGGTCTGGATCTGATGAATAATGCAGTGGGCTTGAGACGCAGGAGGAGGCCAAATCAAAATGGAATTTTATTGTATGATGGGAATCCACCAATGGAGCTTATGTAAGGAGTCATTGGAGGGGCGCCTGGGTGGCTCAGTCAGTTAAGTATCCAACTCTTGGTTTGGGTTCAGGTCATGATCTCACGGTTCGTGGATTCAAACCCCGCATCGAGCTCCATGCTTATAGTTCAGAGTGTGGATCCTGCTTCAGATTCTGTGTCCCCCTCCTCCTCTGCCCCTCTACAGCTTGGGCTCTCTAAATAAATAAATAAACTTAATAAAAAAAAATTTTTAATAACTCTACAGGTACAAGCTGTAGAGTTAGAAAGATACTGGATAATAGATTCACCCTTCCCTAGGGGCCCAAATTGTGGCAGCATGAATGACATGGGCCCGTGTCTGAATAATCATAACTCTGCCTACCACTCACCCAAACCTCCATCTTCTTGTCTGTAAGGAGGGAATAATATCTCCCTGAGAGTTTCAGTGAAGAGGCAATGAAAGCACCTAGCATGTGGTAGGTGCTCAATAAATGTTACTTACAGTTGCTTGCATAACTCCTGGTTCAGTAGAAATTAGATGCCAAGAACTTCAATTTTAAAAATGTATATTATTTTCTCATGAGGCAGAGTGCTAGCCCCATCCAGTAAGATTTTAAGGGAAAAATAAACAGAAGTTCAGTTCCAGATTTTCTAATGAACTTAAATGGTTCCCAAACAGCTAAATCTTTTATAGTCCACTGATCACATCTACTGTAGTCAAAATAGGTTAGTGTAATAAACACTTTAAAGGAGAAAGAAGGCTTTGGGAGAGTAGTGAATTATTAGGAGCCCTACTGAGAGAAGAGCCTTCATACAAGACTTCGGATGATGACAGCATCTATTCAAATAGACAAGATCCTACTTCTTCCTCTTCCAACCTAGTTTGAAACCATCTGGGTCAGGCATTCCTTACACAAGAGATGTCTGGAGTACAAGGTGAAGGTAGAACAACAGGACATGGTGGGTTTGCTCAGACTGAAGGCAGGTCCAAGCCAGACCAGGCGGATGCTAAGGAGGAAACAGAAATGCTCCCTTGCTGCATGGAAGACTTCAGGGGGGTGGGGGTGGGGGGGGGGTGTGCAGGGACAATCCTCTATCTGCCACCCCACAGTGAGTGGAGGGAAGGGGCAGAATTAGGGACTGGAAAATGGTCCTGTGGCCATATCACTGCACGTGTTTCCTGACACAGTTCTCTCCTGCCCTCTCATCCCCTGCTGATGGTGTGTGTTACTTATTTTATGATCCAGTTCTTGTTCTTGGACTTTGATCAGATGGGACACAGAGCTAAAACAGATAAATTTTGGCTTTTCTTTTTCAAAAAACGAAAGAGCTTTTAAGTCAATGCTCCCAAAACATGACCCGCCTTGGGTCTTTTTGTATTTGGCTTGCTATTCTGTGCATGTGTGGGGGAGAGGACCCACCAAGGGTGTGTTCCAATCCCTTCAAATACATTATCGCCCACAGCAAATGTCAACATTTCTTGGCTCTCTTCATGTATATAATGACCTGTAGGAGTCAAACTGTGGAGCTCTGCAAGAGAAAGGAAATAAAGGAAGAGAAAAACCAGCACAGGCTGCTCCATAGGGGAAGGGACCTATTATTAAATAATCTTTTTCCAGATAACATATGATTGGTTTCTTTTTAGTCCACTGTTGTCTTTAGTGGGATTTGTTGTCAACACACCTCCAAGAGTTGAAAACTCCCCTTTCTTCCCTTCCCTCGCTTCCCTCCCTCTCTCCCTCTCTCTTTCTTTCTCTTCCTTTCTTCCCCCCCTCCCTCCGTCTCTCTCTCTCTCTCTCTCTTTCTTTTCCCTCCCTTTCTTCCTCCCTCCTTCCCCCACCTCTCTGTCTTTCTCTCTTTATTCCTCCCTCCCTCCCTCCCTCCCTCCCTCCCTTCCTTCCCTCCTTTCCTCCCTCCC